>NC_057754.1:10104709-10151088 GCF_004010195.1 Chiloscyllium plagiosum
AACCTTGGAGTGCAGGTTCATAGCTCCTTGAAAGTGGAGTCGCAGGTAGATAGGATAGTGAAGAAGGCGTTTGGTATGCTTTCCTTTATTGGTCAGAGTATTGAGTACAGGAGTTGGGAGATCATGTTGCAGCTGTACAGGACATTGGTTTCGCCACTGTTGGAATATTGCATGCAATTCTGGTCTCCTTCCTATCGGAAAGATGTTGTGAAACTTGAAAGGGTTCAGAAAAGATTTACAAGGATGTTGCCAGGGTTGGAGGATCTGAGCTACAGGGAGAGGCTGAACAGGCTGGGGCTGTTTTCCCTGGAGTGTCGGAGGCTGAGGGGTGACCTTATAGAGGTTTACAAAATATAAGGGGCATGGATAGGATAGATAGGCAAAGTCTTTTCCCTGGGGTCGTGGAGTCCAGAACTAGAGGGCATATGTTTAGGGTGAGAGGGGAAAGATATAAAAGAGACCTACGGGGCAACAGTTTCACAGAGAGGGTGGTACGTATATGGAATGAGCTGCCAGAGGAAGTGGTGGAGGCTGGTACAATTGCAACATTTAAGAGACATTTGGATGGGTATATGAATAGGAAGGGTTTGGAGGGATATGGGTCGGGTGCTGGCAGGTGGGACTCGATTGGGTTGGGATATCTGGTCGGCATGGACAGGTTGGACTGAGGGTCTGTTTCTGTGCTGTACATCTCTATGACGTGTTAGATTCTGTCAGGATGTTCTCAATAGTGGGGGGCAGGTCCAGAACCAGGGATCATCATTTAAGGATGAGGAGTAAACCTTTTTCAGACTGAGAGGAGAAATGTCTTCACGCAGAGATCTGGTGAACCTATGCAATTCACTGTCATAGAAAGTGTTGAGGCCATAGCATTATGTTTTATCAAGGACATAGATGTGACTCTTGTTGCTAAAGGGATCAAAGGATGTGGAGGGAGGGCATGATTAGGATATTGGGCCTGACAATAATTCATGTTGATAATGAATGGTGGAGCAGCCTCGAGGGGTGGTATGGCCTTCTGCTGACCTCTGTATGTTTTTAGGTAGGTTTCTATTTTCCAATCTATGGAATCTTCCCCGAATTGACTGAATCATCAAAAAAACCAAAGCCAACTCATCTACTATCTCTCTAGTCATTTCGTTTAAGATCCCAGAATGTTGACCGTCTCAGCGCACAGCTCCCACAATTTCTCAATAACATTTCTCTCATGATTTTAATTTTCTTCAGCTGCTCTATCTCCTCCATTTCCTGATTTATTGCTGCTTCTGGGGTGTTACCTCTTCTACAATGAAGACCAGTATAAAAAAACCTGTTTGATTCCTTTGCCATCCACTTATTTTCTATTACAAATTCTTCAGACTTATTTCCTACAAGACCAGTGGGCCAAATGGCCTCTATCTGCACTGCAGGGATTCTATGACAATTGCTCCCATTAGATAAAGAGGGAAAAAGTGTTCCCTGTTGTAGTGATTGGAACAGGACCTCACAGAATATGAGTTCCCTGATTGGGGCTGTTAATTTCTTCCCATCACGGAGCCCTGGCTGATCAATACAAACAGGAGTGTCAGGAGTTCTGTTCACTCGAGACACCGGCTCTGAGCTAGCTGTTCAGTGTCACGTACTATGCATGTGTAAAAAAAGGGTGATTCGGTTAGAGTTATTTCACCTGTGTTGGAAGAATCGAGAAGTAAGGGACCCCAGTTTAACGTGATTAACAAAAGCAATGCTGGCATCGGGAAAATCATTTTTTTTGCCCGTAAGTTGAGTCTAACACTGCACGTTGAATCTGACAGTGCATTTCAGATTCCAACAACCTTCTTAAAAGAGAACTGGACAACTATATGAAGGGGAAAAAGTGCAATGGCCAGAGATGAGTCGTCCATATTCCTTCCTTTTGTGCTGTAATTGGAATGTGGAGAGGAATTGTGGGCCATGGGGCTCCTTAAAACCTTCTACCCTGCCTCGCCCCAAGCATTCCATTTGAGTTCCAGAATTTGGAGCCATGGTAACAGCAGCTGCCCAGGATCTGGTTTGGCTCCATAGTGACCATGAACTTCAAAATACAAGTAGTATGAGGGAAACATTAAGCAACTTGCTGAAGAGTAAACAAAAAACTCAGAGCAGTAAATTGATAATTTTAAGAATTGAGTAATTTAATAAATATGACCAGAATGAAGTGCCAAGCAACAGCTGTCCATTTTATTAATTTTTCACATGGGAACCAGGAAGAGATATGGTAGGCCTCAAATTGTTGGGGAAGGGAAGGGGCAGGGATTGGGGGGTAACCTTAGGAAGTGTTGTTAATCAGTGCTGTATTTGTCACTGCTCGCATATACTTTCAGCATTTTTGATTGAATTCATTGAAAAGTAGGGACAGATGTGATTGCCTCTCAGCCTATATTTTTCTCCTCTCCCAATCAGCGTTGTGGAGAGATTTTTGGCGATGCTAGGACAGGATAGGGAAGCTTATATGTTCTTAAGAGTCCACACTGATCTCTGTGTGTGACACGGCATGAGTTGAAGCATTTGTTTGTCTGGTCTAGTCCCAGTCTCAAGTTAAACACACACATGTTCTCTTTTGTACATGCACTTATATCTGCTCTCAAAGCCACTTATTCTCTCACGCACATGCTTACTTGTGTTATAAAGTGAAGGTTGACCCCTACCCCCAGATCCAAAGAGGAGCACCTTGCCCCATAATCTGGAGGAAGAGTGTGAAAGTGGTCTAACCTGCTTTTCAGCAACTTCTAGTGGTTAAATAAAATAAATCCCTGACACTCACTCTAAATTCAAGAAGTAACAATTTATTTATCTAACTCGAACTGTGAACAAATTAACTAATTTGTTAATTAGTGGCACAGTTGGGCGGCACGGTGGCACAGTTGGGCGGCACGGTGGCACAGTGGTTAGCACTGCTGCCTCGCAGCGCCAGAGACCCGGGTTCAATTCCCGACTCAGGCGACTGACTGTGTGGAGTTTGCACGTTCTCCCCGTGTCTGTGTGGGTTTCCTCCCACAGTCCAAAGATATGCAGGTTAGGTGAATTGGCCATACTAAATTGCCCGTAGTGTTAGGTAAGGGGTAAATGTAGGGGTATGGGTGGGTTTCGCTTCGGCGGGTCGGTGTGGACTTGTTGGGCCGAAGGGCCTGTTTCCACACTGTAATCTAATCTAATCTAATCTAATCTAAACTATTAGCAATCAAATACATTCCTTCTAACTCCTAACTATTCCCAAGTAAAACAAGATTCTAATGGTGTGCAATTCTAATAAATACGAGTCACAATCATATATGAAAAAAACAGTCTCTCCAAATTACAGCCAGGTTGCATGTCTTCTAGAATGTTCTGTGCCTTCTCTGTCGATTCTTCTATAAGGAACGCCTTCTCCATTGTTGGTACCACTGTTATTTAGGTGGTGCTTTCTCTAAGACATAAATGACTGTGAGAGCCAGAGATTCTAATTCTCAAGAGAGAGAGAGAGAGAGCGCTGAGGGCTGTTAACTCCAGTGGATCACTGTTAGCTCTGGAGTCTTTGTCCAATTATTCTCTTCTTTTATACCCTTGATGATATATCATATTGCTTACAATAGGATTGGTCCTATGTTGTTAAAACTATCAGATTTAAATTTAATAGGTTTTTTTGAATCTAAATGCTTGGTTCAAACTGATTGGCAAAATTCAAAAGCCTGTTGTTTTGGTAAAAACTGATGCTTGGCCTGCTAACTGTATGGCCTTTCAATACAAATGTTTCAGTTCGAGCTCTCTGTGTACTGGCAAATGTTCAAGCTGCTGCTCACAGACATCCATTTTAAATTGCTGAGCACCGAAAAAGCACTATCTTTTAAAGGGACCATGCAATGCTTTCCCCATTTTACAGTTTTACAAACTCCAAATTCTAACTTCCTGCCTCCCAATCTATAATTACTCTACACAACTTCACAACATTTTTCCCCCCCAAGAAAAAAAATGAACCATCATAATGAAAAGATGCCTTTTTTTTGTTTTATTTCTTTTAAAATCTTAACTACATTATATCACCAGATCCATAGCTCATTAATCCAGTGTTACACATTTCATATTAATTCTATTTCTATGCAATATTGAACACTACTCTTTCTATCTTTATAGAAGCATTTTTCTTTTAAACTCACAATAAAGCATCTGCGATAATATTTTCACGACCCCTCAACATGTACAATCCATAAATTAAATGCTTATAATGTCAGATTCCAGCAAAATAATCTGGTTGTTCTTGTCCATAAACCTTTTCAGAAATATCAAAGGATTGTGAGCGGTATACGTAATCATCTCTGATACATTGTTTGCACTGTAAAGATTAAGATATTGTAAGGCTATTACCAAACTCAATAACTCTTTTCCAATGATTGAATTTTTTAAAAAAAATAACCAATTGGCCTTTCAACTCCACAATCACTCTCTTGTAACAACACAGCTCCAACACCTATTTTGCTTGCGTTGAAGGGTTTCAATAAATTTGACATGGCTAACACTAGTGCAGTGGTTAACACTGCTTTTAAATTCTCAACTCTCTCCTGGCATTGTTCTGTCCACTGAAATTTTGAGTTTCTTTTTAATAAATCCATCAACAGTGCCACTACATGACTGAAGTTTGGTACAAATGTCCTGCAGAATCCGCTCAATCCTAAAAGTCATAGCACTTCCTTCTTTCAAGACGTTTTGGGAATTGCTTGATGGCCTTCGTCTTCATGTTCCTTGGTGTCAGCCTTCCATATCCAATGATCTGCCCGAAGAATGTCACTTCTGCCTTCACAAGTTCTGCTTTTGCCAAGTTTGTGACCAACTTTGCCTTTAGTAGTCTTTTAAAGAGCTCTGCCAAATGCTCCAGGTCATCTATCCACAAATGGCTAATGATCACTAAGTCATCTACGCAGATGGCACAATTAGTCAATCTTGCCACAACTCTGTTTAAGCCTTTAAAAAATGGCTGGTGCGTTTTTCATTCTAAAGGACGTCACTTTGAATTGGTATAGCCCATTTAGAGTTACAAATGCGAAAACTTCTTTTGCTTTCTCTGACAAAGGTACTTGCGAGTGACAGTGAAGTAACTCCAACTTTGTGATGTAAGTGGCTTGTCCTACTTTTTCCACACAATCCCCCAGCCTTGGATTTGGGTATGAGTCGGATTTGGTCACAGCATTTACCATGCGAATAATCTACGCAGAATCGTTGAATACCATCATGTTTGTGAATGCACATGATCGGCAAATTACACTCACTTTGACTCATCTCTATGATGTTTTCTTGGAGTATTGCTTCCACTTTCGAACCTGCGCTACTTTGAGAGGATTAAGCCTATAAGGATGATGATTAATTGGAATAGCATTCCCTACATCAACCTTGTACAATGACATTTGTCCTCCCTATTCTATTTCTACAAGGGTCCTCATGGCCCTATTTCAATTCAGTTCTCTGTTCTGGGACAGATAGCTCACTACCCAATCACATTCCTTAAGGACTTCCCCATTATTCAATGTATTCTGAGGCATATCAAAATCCAAATCATCTGGAATTGATTCCTCACTGAGTGGCAGTAACTAATACCTGTTTGTCTGGTTCCCTTCCTCTGTCATAGCAATGTTTTCAGCACGTTCACATGACATACCTAATTGTTTTTCCCCTCTCTAGCATCTTTACCACTTAAATCACCTGACTTAACTTCTTCTCAATCTGATAGGCACCACTAAACTTTGCTTTGAAGAGATCCCCTACCACTGGTAACAGCATCAATACTTTATCACCGTGGGCAAACGTACGAATTTTAGATTTCTTATTTGCGTCTTGCTTCATTCGGAGCTGTGCCACCTTCAAATGTTGTCTAGCTAATTCACCGACTCTGTTTAATCTTTCTCTCACTCAGATACATAATCCAATTGTGAGATCTTTGACTGAGAACTATCAACTTTTCTGTAATTTTTAAAGGCCCTCTTACTGTATGACCAAATATCAATTCAAATGGAGTAAACTGAGTCGATTCATTTGGAGCATCTCTAATGGCAAATAATAAAAATGGGATTTCTTTATCCCAATCATTTGGGTATTCCTGGCCATAAGCCCTCAGCATCACCTTTTCAATGCTCCCTGGGATGCAGGATGGTACGCATTTGATGTAAAGTGTTTGATGCCTAAACTGTGACCTCCTTAAACATTTTGGCAGTAAAACTGGACCCTTGATATCTGACTGAATTTTCCTGGGCAATCCATAACCGGTAAAGAAAGCAAGCAACTCTTCCACAACCTTTTACATCTTAACATTCCACAGTGGAAAAGCATCCGGAAACCTGATAGACACATCCATTACGGTTAGCAAATTCTGGTTCCCACTTTTGGTTTTAGGGAGGGGACTTCAATTATAACCTGTGTAAAAGTTCTTCATATCCAGGAAGTGGCATGAAAGGCACTGGTTTTATCACTGCCTGTGGCTTTCCTACCATCTGACAAGGATGGCAATATTCAACCACATCTTTATGTAATCCAGGCCAATAGAAATGTTTCTGTTTCTTATCCTGAGTCGTCACTCCTGGATGATCATGCGCCACCTGCAATACTTCCTGTCTGTATTCTACTGGCAACACAATCTGGTGAACTCCTTCCCACTTCTCACCTGCAATAACCTGCCAAGGTCTCCATTTCCATCTTAGGGTTTTATCCTTAAGGCAGTAGCATTCTGAAATACACTGATACCTTTTCCGAGTAGGTTTTATGATGTAAATCCTTTTTTTGTCTTCAATCTTTTTATTGTATCTTCATTAATCTTTCAGAACCAAAATATCTATCTGATCCTCTACCTGCTTAGGTTTGTCCTTTACCATCTTATCAGTTAGCTAACTGGACCTCAATTCCTTCATCTTTCTCTTTTGTTTTCCCTTGTTTTAACTTATGGCTGTAGGATCTTGTCACCACACAGTCCAGAAAGATTTCAGGGTATTTTTCTTTTAACTCCTCAGTTCCGTGGTTTTCCTTTGGCCTTTCCACTACAATGGGCATCACTCCCATCTGTGATCCAGCTATATCATTTCCAAGAATAAACTGTATTTTTGGAATAGCCAAGTTTTCCATCACTCCCACTGTCACTTCCTTAGTCTTGAGGGGACTTTCTCACCTTAACTTATAGAGGGGAACACTACTTCCCTCTCCATTCATTCTGCAGATTACCACTCTCAGGTAATATTTCAGGAATGCAAGTATTTTCATCTCTTACTATTAGAGACAGACTAGGTCCTTTATCTCTCAATATTTTAACTTCTTTACCTACTCCCAACTGTTCTACCTGAGTAAATCTTACCTACCCAGGTGAAGTCTTTGAAAAGATCTTACTATTGTTGCGAAGTTGGTATGTAAAATTATAAAATGGGGGAAGAGTTTCTTGAAACAGCATACCAGCTGCTTGACTTCTTTTGGGATTTCGTTCACTACTTCAAGTGATCCCACTGGTTTGGCCTTTTTTACCGCATCCTTTTTCCCAGTGCCTTTCTCAAACCACTTTGTGTCCCACCTTATTGCAGTGAAAACACCGAGGCCTTTCACCCTCTTGGGTTTCTTTTTTCACATGTGGTAAACTGTTCCCAGTGTGATCTACTTTTCACTTCTCATTTGAAGGATCTCCCTTCTTCTCAATTTCTATCCCTCGCGGAATGAAATTGCTGTCGGGACGCTAAATTTCAGTTTATCCACTAAGGCGTATTCATCTGCCATCTTTGCTGCTTTTCTCACTGTTTGAACTTCCTGGTCCTCAATGAGTTCTTATCATTTCTGGAACAGAGTTTTTAAACTCCTCCAGCAGAGTATTCTCTTAGATTCTCATATGTCTTGGCTGTCTTTAATGCTGTCATCCATCTATCGAAGTTACTATGTTTAATTCTTTTAAAATCAATGTAAGTCTGGCCTGGTTCCTTTCTCACATTTCTGAACCATTGCCTACATGCTTCAATTACCAATTTGTAGGCACTCAAAATTGCCTTTTTCACTTCTTCTTATTCTCCTGATACTACCTCTGACAGCACTGCAAACACCTCACTAGCCCTGCCTGTTCTGAATTAACATTACCCACACAGTCTGGAAGCACTAAATAAATATTTTTCGACAGTGTTCACTATAGGAAATGAAAATATTAGCGAGGAAGATACAGAGATACTTGCATCTAGACTAGACGAGATTGAGGTTCACAAGGAAGAGGTATTAGAAATTCTGCAGAGTGTGAAAATAGACTAGTCCCCTGAGCCGGATGGGATCTAGGAGAAAGTGAGGACTGGAGATCAGAGCTTAAAAATGTATTGCTGGAAAAGCGCAGCAGGTCAGGCAGCATCCAAGGAGAGAAATCCGCATTCATCCCGTGTGGCTGGAGGGTTCCTAGGCGGAAGATGAGTCGCTCTTCCTCCAGGCGTCGTGTTGCCATGGTCTGGTGATGAAGGAGGCTAAGGACCTGCATGTCCTTGACGGAGTGGGAGGGGGAGTTCAGCCACGGGGCGGTTGGGTTGGTTGGTGCGGGTGTCCCAGAGTGTTGTCCTGGTTGGGTCCAAATTTTGTTGGTCTGAACGTAGTGTTGTCCTGGTTGGGTCCAAATTTTGTTTGTCTGAACGTGGGACACCCGTCTCAGACATATTGTATGTATCCCTACCAGGCTGTTTGCTACAACGAATTTGCTCATCATCACTATCCTCCTCCATCCTGTTGCATCGACTTTCCTGTCCAATTGAAGTTCAAACTCTCTTTCCATTTCTTCTCTCTTTTACTTTTTCCTATGCTAGGAATTTTCATTTTTTTTAATCAATAGTTTTAATGGTCTTTTATTAATTTTAATCAACGCAGGTTAGTGTTTTAGTCAATTAAGCAATAGTGGCAGGTAATCTAACACTATAACTTAATGTGGGTTTCCACAAAGGACATGTCAAATGATGTTAATATCCTCGGATAGGTAACCTAATGCGAATGATGCTGCCAGAACTCTCATTCTCCTTGTTTAACGAATACCATGCTTGGTGAATCAGTTTCAGCTCCGTAGTTTCCCTTGACCATTCCCTTTTGGATCTACACCAACAAGAACACTCAGAAAGGCATGTTTTAAAGTATAAATTTTTTATTCATTTGTGGGAAGTGGGTGTCACTGGCTAGCCAGCATTTATTGCCCATCCCTAGTTGCCCTTGAGGAGGTGTCTTGAACCACTGCAGTCTACCTGCTGTGAGGTGACTCTCAATGCCATGAGGAAGGGAATTCCAGGATTTTGACCCAGCAACAGTGGAAGAATGATGTATTTCCAAGGCAAATTGGTGAGTGTATTAGAGGGGGACTTGAAGGTGATGATGTTCCCATATATCTGCTGCCCTTATCCTTTTTAGATGGAAGTGGTTATAGGTTTGGAAGGTGCTGTCTGGGGATCTTTGGTGAATTTGTGCAGTGCATCCTCTAGACAGTGCACACAGCTGCTACTGAGTGTTGGTGGGAGAGTGAGTGGATGCTTGTGGATGGAGAGCACATCAAGCGGGCTGCTTTGTCTTAGATGGTGTCAAGCCATTTGAGTGTTGTTGGAATTGCATCCATCCAGGCAGTGGAGAGAATTCCATCATACTCCTGACTTGTGTCGAAAAGTGCGCACTGGAAAAGCACTGCAGGTCAGGCAGTATCTGAGCAACAGGAGAATCGACATTTCGGGTTTAAGCCCTTCAGGGCTTATGCCTTAAACGTTGATTCTCCTGCTCCTCAGATGCAGTCTGACCTGTTGTGCTTTTAAGCACCATATTTTTTTGACTCTGATCTCCAGCATCTGCAGTCCTCACTTTCTCCTCCACATTTCTGACTTGCGCCTTGTAGTCGGTGAACAGGCTTTGGTGAGTCAGGAGGTATGTTACCCGCCACTGTATTTTGAGTCTATGACCTGTTCTTGTAGCCATCATGTTTATGTGGTGGGTCCCTATTGAGTTTTTAGTCAGTGGTAACCTAAGCATGTTGATAGTGGGAGATGCAGTGATGATAGCTCCACTCAATGTCAAGAGCAATGGTTATATCATCGCTTACTCGAGATAGTCATTGCCTGACGTATGTCTGGCACGAATGTTACTTTCCTCTTGTCAACCTCAGCCTGCATATTGTCCAGATCTTGTTGCATTTGAACATGAACTGCTTTGGTATCTGAGGAGTCTCGAATAGTGGTGAACATTGTGCAATCATCTGCGAACACCCCCACTCTGATCTTATGATGGAGGGAAGGTGATTGATGAGGCAGCTGAAGATGTTTGGACCTAGGACACTACCATGAGGAGCTCCTGCAGAGATGTTCTGGAGCTAAGATGACAGACCGCCAATAACAACCATCTTCTTATGTGCGAGGTATGACTCCAATTAGCCCCGATACCCATTGACTCCAGGTTTACTAGGGCTCCTTGATACCACACTCGATCAAATGCAGCCTTGATGTCAGGGACTCACTCGCCTCACCTCTGGAGTTCAGCTATTTTGTCCATGAAGGCTGTAATGAGGTCAGAAGCTGAGTGGTCTGGTGGAACCCAAACTGGGTATACTGTTGATGAAACCTTCCATCACTTTAGTGTTGACTTGAGTGTAGTATTATGGGGTGGTAATTGGCTAGATTGGATTTGTCCTACTTTTTGTGTACAGGACATTCATAAGCAATTTTCCACATTGACCGGCAGATGCCAGTATTGTAACTACTGGAAAAGCTTGGCAAGGGGAGACAGAAGTTGTGGAGTTCAAGTCTTCAGCACCGACCTCCAACTGTTTCTTGATATCACGTGAAATGAGTCAAATTGGCTGAAGACTGGTATGTCTTATGCTGGGGACCACTGAAAGAGGCTGCAAGATCTTTTGCACTCATGTGTTTGGCTCTTCCATTATTCAGCGTCTCTATATCTGAATTATATTTGCATCCTCGACAACATCCAGCGAATCTCTTTTGTATCAACATCCTCCTATAGTGTGGTGACAGGAAACTGCACACAAAACTTCGGCAGTAGCCTATCTAACGTTATATACAACTGCTTCACGATCTCCTTGCTCTTGCCTTCAATGTCTTGACTAATAAAGGCAGTAAGGGTCTATTATGTATTCATAGTCTGGCATGTATGAATAAAATTTTGGATAATGCTTATACAATTATAATAAATCCCGAGAAAATTGTACAGGATAGTAATAAGAAATCTAAAACTTGTAAGATGTACGTAAACTTGTGTACTGACATTGGGTAATCAAAACGTGCTCTGAATAAAGCACGTGGAGTCTTGTCTGGGCTGGTACCTGTGTGTAAGGGCAGACGTGCTGCCTGGGTGGACTACAAGACAAAGTCTCTTGCTCAAAGACAATAGAAACTCAAATGGGGGAGCCTTACACCCACCAAATACTGTGGTTCAAAGCAACTCCGAGAGGGGGTTGGAGTTGCCCACGCCTGTTTCTTCTGAAAACAATGGTCCAACTAATTTTGACTGGGGCTATTTTCCCTGGAATATTGGAAGCTGAGGAGTGACCTTTTAGAGGTTTATAAATCATGAGCAGAGGCAGGCAAGATCTTTTCCCCAGGGTAGGAATGTCCAAAACTAGAGAGCATATGTTTAAGTTGAGAGGGGAAAGATTTAAAAGGAACCTAAGGGGCAACTTTTTCACTCAGAGGATGGTGTAGTATGGTAAAAACAATGACTGCAGATGCTGGAAACCAGAGTTTGGATTAGGGGTGCTGGAAGAGCACCGCAGTTCAGGCAGCATCCGAGGAGCAGCAAAATCGACGTTTCGGGCAAAAGCCCTTCTTTTGCCCGAAACGTCGATTTTGCTGCTCCTCAGATGCTGCCTGAACTGCTGTGCTCTTCCAGCACCACTAATCAAAAAGGATGGTGTAGTATGGCATGAGCTACTAGAGGAAGTGGTGGAGTTTGATATGACACAATATTTAAAAGGCATCTGAATGACTATATGAATAGGAAGTGTTTAGAAAGATATGGACCAAATACTGGCAAATTGGAATAGATTTCTTGAGGATAAATATACCATCAAGCCCATTGAGTCTGCACCAATCCTCCAAGGACCATCCTTCATAGTCCCCACAACCCCGCATTTACCATTGGCTCAGGCACCTACTGTGCTTTTCCAGCACCACTCTAATCTAGACTCAGGCACCTGACCTGCCGATCCTGGGGCAACTTTAGCATGACCAATCAACCTAATCTGCACATCTTTGGACAATGGGAGGAAACCTACGCAGACATAGGGAGTCACCCCCGGCTGGAATCGAACCCGGGTCCCTGGCAGCAGGACCAACGACTTTGCCACCATGCAGCTCCATTGACACGTCTCACGATCCCCTCGTCGGGCTCGCGCTGCGGATAGTCCCCAATCACTGGCCACGGGAGCCTAGTGCGCACGTGCAGGAGCGGGCTGAGCTCTGAGCATGCTCCGTCTCATTCCTGGGGCCAGTCTGCGGAGGAGCGGACGGTTCGGGCGGCGGGAGAAGAATGTGAGACCGGGTAGGAATGGAAGCCGCCGCAATGGGGCCTGGCGACTTTATCAACGCCTGAGGCCACGAATAAGAGCCCCTCGGCCCCGTGTTAACACCAAGGATGGTGACAGGCCCGAGGGGAGGGGGAGGGTGTACACTAACATCCATCTTGCAGGAGGCGGTGACCCTTCACTGGGAGAGCTCGGGTTATCCAGGTAACCCCGGCCGGCAGCCATCTTGGTAAGGGAATCCCATGTATAGCACAAGAGAAGTGGGGTTTGCAGCTTAAGGGCGACAATGTAAGAAAGCAGCCAGAGTTGTCTGCTCTGAATTTCTTTCCTGTGCATATCGTCACGAATTTTTTCAACTGCCCCTTTGCAGGGTGTCAAGGGGAGGAAACACAGGAAAACCAATTCGAAACACGACAGGGTGACTGGATTCAAAAAGACCTGATTAAGATCCGCCTTTGAATTTGGAAGGTGAAATGCTGTCTGTGGGAAAAGATTTCACACATCGGTGTGACTAGGAAAGCATCGAGACTCTCTCAATCCCTTGAGTGAGAGTCGTCCAACGAACTGACTGTGGAAAGAGCTTTAATTAATTATACAGCCCGAAGACCATCACATCATTCACTGTGTTTAGAAACGTGTTGCATACCTGAACAAGTTTTGAACTTGCCATTAAACCTGGAAAGATACAAGGACGCCAACAACATGGAGAAACCTTGGAAATGTGAAAACTGTGGGAAGAGATTCAGATACCCATCCAGGTTGGAATATCATCGACGCAGTCACATTGGGGTTGGCACTGGACAGAAACCATGGAAGTGTGAGGACTGTGGCAAAGGATTTGATTATCCATGCCTGCTGGAAACCCATCGACGCAGTCACACTGGAGACAGGCCATTCATCTGCTCCATGTGTGGAAAGGGGTTTGCCAAGTCAGCCAGCCTCATGTTACATCAGCGAATTCACACTGAGGAGAGACCATTCAAGTGCAGTTATTGTGGAAAAAGGTTCAGACAGTCATCCACCCTCACTGCACACCAGCGAATTCACACTGGGGAGAAGCCGTTTACCTGCTCAGTATGCGGGAAGAGATTTGCTCAGTCATCCAGCCTCCAGTCACATCAGCAAATTCACACTGGGAAGAGGCTATTCAATGGCACTTCCCACAGAAAGAGGTTGAAGCCTTCAGCTGACCTGATGTCACATCAGCATGAAGATCCTGCACAGAGGCCATTCACCTGCTCCATGTGTGGGAAGGGATTTACTCAATCAGCCAGCCTCATGTTACATCAGAGAATTCACACTGAGGAGATGCCATTCAGTTGCAGTCACTGTGGGAAGAGGTTCAGGTCTTCATCCAACCTCAATGCACACCAGAGAGTTCACACTGGGGAGAAGCCATTCATCTGCTCGGAGTGTGGAATGGGATTCACACAGTCAGCAAACCTGGCTGTACACCAACGAATTCACACTGAGGAGAAGCCATTCAATTGCACTCACTGCGGAAGGAATTTCAGGCAATCATCTACCCTCACCGCGCACTTACGCACTCACACTGGAGAGAGACCATTCACCTGTTCAGAATGTGGGAAGGGATTCACCCAGTCAGCCAGTCTCATGTTACATCAGCGAATTCATAATGGAGAGATGCTGTTTAGCTGCTCTTACTGTGGAAAGGGTTTCAGGCAGTCTTCTGACCTCACTGCACACCAGAGAGTTCACACTGGAGAGAAGCCATTCATCTGCCCTGATTGTGGGAAAGGATTCACTCATTCATCTGGCCTTTGGTCACATAAGCGAGTTCACACTGGGGAGAAGCAATTCAGCTGCATTGCCTGTGGAAAGAGGTTCAGGTCTGCTTCTGACCTCAACGTACACAAGCGAGTTCACACCGGGGAGAGGCCATTCATCTGCTCCACTTGTGGGAAGGGATTCACACGGTCATCCAATCTGTTGACACATCAGCGAATTCATAAGCGTCAGAAGAGTTTGACTTCTGTTGTTAATCACATTCAGGTTTGATCATATGATAATATTTGACGGGTTTCTGTTGAATGTAACAACTTTGGTAACTGGCTTTAGTTGAATATTTTAGATCTGCTCCTGATTTTTGGGGTTGCAATATCCCTTAAAAAACACCATCTGTGATCTATTCACTTAATTTAAGAACTCCTGATAGGAACTTGATTATAATAAATTTGAGCTTTTACTTCAATCCAAAATTTATCTTTGGTGCAAATCTAAAAGTCTGAAAGGTTTCATTGAATCTCCAATTAAAAAGTGCTGATAAATTTTTGCTGATAATTCTTACAAACTTATACATCCTTCACATTTTGAAATTAAATGATCAGAAGCAAAAAAAAAACTTTGCCACACTGGGAAAACATAGTAATGTCACTCAACATTGATTTTAATAAAGTTTGGGAGGTGCAAAATTCAAACATTATGACCCAGCAGCAGCTACACTTGGTCAAGACAGAACCCTTGTAAAAGACTGGTCTGAGACCAGCTAATGACCATCTGTCATTAAAGCAAAAAGCAAAGCCCGCCTGATATACAACGTAAACCCAAAATCTACAACGTGGAATCATTTGAAAGTAGCTGAGACTTTCAGACAAAAAGAAAGGGAGACACTGTGTAAAGAAACACTGGATCAATTACCTTTGTCAAGGAATCCAAATTGCCTGTGACAGTAGAAATCTATGTCCTACATTTGTTGGGATCAAGAGTATACTTGGTCCAACCAGCATTAAAGTTAGCCCCTTGAGATCAGGAGATGTTAAAATTCTCATTGATGAAAGTAAGAAGATGCCCCACTGCATTAAGCACTCCTTTGAACTGTACTCCTGTGACACAGATAAAGTCCTGTCTCCATTTCACACACTCCTGCAGCTTCTTATTGTGGTTGACTTGGATACAGAGCCTTCATCACCCGACCTGGAAAAAGCCGTGGATTGCCAAGCAAGCAGAAAGGCCGTCGGTGAGGATGGAATCACAGCCAGACTGTTCAAACACAGAAAGTCACATGTACGGCTGCATCTAAGTTCCTCCTCCTCCTGTTGGGATATAGGATCTGTTCCATACGACATGCATGATGCAAAAATCGCCACAAGCTATGAAAACAGAGACAGAGGAGATTGCAACAATGACCGAGGCATGTCATTCCTAAGTGTTACAGACAAGACTTTCCCGAGGGTCATGTTTAAATGATTCCAGTTATTTACAGAGCTAGTGTATCCAGAAGGACGATGTGCTTCCTGTGCTGACAGATCAACAGTGGACAGGATCTTCTCCATACACCAGCTACAAAGGAAGTTTATAATTGGAATAAAACAAAGAACTAATGATCATGAAATCCCTACAGTGTGGAAACAGGCCACTTGGCCCAACAAGTCCACATCAACCCTCCGAAGAGTAACCCACCCAGACCCATTCCCCTACCCTACTGCTCTGTATTTCCCCTGGCTAATGGACCTAAATGACCCCAACACAAGGGAAATATTTCCCTCCCCACTCCTATCTGCACTCCGTAAAGACCATTCCCTCCGCGAATCCCTTGTTAGGTCCACTACCCCCACCAGCCCACACTCCTCCCTCAATCTCTGTCCAAGGCTCCAAAGGAGCCTTCCGCATCCGTCAGAGATGTGGTTTCCTTTACACTGGGGAGACAGGACACCTACTTGCGAAAAGCTTCAGAGAACATCTGGCCACACGCACAAAACAACCTCATCGCCCTGTGGCCGAACACTTTAACTTCCCCTCCCCTCCCGCCAAGGACATGCAGGTTCTGGGTTTCCTCCACCACCAAACACTTAACCACCCGATGTCTGGAGGAAGAATGTCTCATCTTCCACCTTGGGACCTTCCAATCATACAGGGTGAATGTGAGTTTCACCAGTTTCCTCATTTTCCCCCCCCCCCCTCCCCACTGCCCTCTTAACCTGTCCTACCTGTCCATCTTCCTTCCCACCTATCTGCTCCTCCCTCCTTTCCGACCTATCACTTTCACCTCCAGCTTCATTTACCTATCGTGTTCTCTACCGTACCCCACACACACACACACCCTTGGGCCACTGATGAAGAGCTTATGCTTGAAATGTTGATTCTCCTGTCCTTGGATGCTGCCTGAGTGGCTGCGCTTTTCCAGCACCACACTGTTCGACTTTGATTTCCAGCGTCTGCAGTCCTCATTTTCTCCTAATGGACCTAATCTACGTGTCCCTGAACACTACGGGCAATTTAGCATGTCCAGTTCGCCTAACCTGCACATCTTGGACTGTGGGAGGAAATAGGGAGAATGTGCAAACTCTACAGAGACAGTTGTCCAAGGCTGGAATCAAACCCAGGTCCTTGGCACTGTGAGGCAGCAGTGCTAACCACTGAGCCACCATGTTGGACATCTAAACACACACACAACTAGAAACTGCTAGAGAAGTTCATCAGGTTTGGCAGTATTTGTGGAAAGAAAGCAGAGTTAATGTTTCAAGTCTGCAATTTTGAAGGTCATTGGACTCAAAACATTTATTTTCTGTCCACAGATACTGCCAGACCTGTGGTGTTTCTTCAACAATTTCGATTTTTGTGAGTTTATAATTGATGTTTAGTTTAAAATGCGACCAGCTTCTGTGCTGAGAACAATGAAATGTTATAACATTTTATCTGTTATAGCATTGTCTATGTGTACTTTCTAATTCATTACTGAGTGAAAATAAGTCTCCGTATATGATTTACAAAATACATGTAGAATTGGAAAAGGTAGGAAAATGTTTGATTCCAAAAAGTTAAGCTTCAGTTTTGAGGTTATAGTCTGGATCTCTCAAACTATAAACCCCAACCTTTTTTAAAATTCTTAGTCTAAGAAGCTTTGTATCCCTGTGAAAGGCGAACCTTTTTACTTTTTCTGCAATTACAATCATTTGGAAAGGCTCTTGAAGACAGGCAAGAAATATCAAAGCTGAGAAAGCACCCAAAGGAATTGGAAAAAAATGTATTAATGTAAAGTTGTTGAATGTTTATTTCAACATTTGCAATCATGCAGAGAAGTTAACTCATACCACTGACAATGTGGTGACAATTTGATTGGGAGACTTTGCCTTTTAAAGATTTGGTTTCATCCCATTTGTTGCTTTTCAAAACAATATGCTTGAGAATGGGAGATTTCGGAGTTGATGTCAGAACTGATTGCCAGTACTTCAGCCTCTGATCTACAGACACCATATAATGTGAATACTAAATAATAATTTGCATTTTTGAGGGAGTGACAAAGACATTTGATTGAGACAGGAAGCTAGACGACATCTATGTGGAATTCAGCAAGGCATTCGACAATGTTCCGCATGGTAGACTGGTTAGCAAGGAATCCAAAAGGAGCTAGCCAAATGAATACAAAATTGGCTTGAAGACAGGAGACAGAAGATGGTGGTGGAGGGTTGTTTTTCACATTGGAGGCCTGTGACCACCGGTATGCAGCAAAGATTGGTACTGGGTTCACTGCTTTTCATTATGTATATAAATTATTTGAATGTGAATACAGGAGATATGGTTAGTAAGTTTGCAGATGACACCAAAATTGGTGGTGTAGTGGACAGTGTAGATGGTTATCTCAGTGTACAAGGAGACCTTAATCAGATGAGCTGATGGGCTGAGAAGAGGCAGATTGAGTTTAATTTAGATAAGTGTGAGGTGTTGTATTTTGCTAGGGCAAATCAAAGCAGGACTTATACAGTTAATGGTAGGGCCGTGGGGAGTATTGCAGAACAAAAGGACCTAGGAATGCAGGTGCACAGTTCCTTGAAAGTGGAGTTGCAGGTAGTGAAGAAGGCGTTTGATACATATTCCTTTATTGGTCAGTGCATTGAGTATGGGAGTTGGAATATCGTGTTGGGGGCAATGTACAAGACATTGGTCAGGCCACTTTTAGAAAACTGGGTTTAATTCTGGTCTCCCTGCTACAGGAAAGACATTAAATTTGATACGGTTCAGAAAAGATTTACAAAGATGTTGCTGGGATTAGACAGATGGAGCTATAGGGAGAGACTGAATAGGCGAGGGCTTTTGTTCTTGGAGCTTGGAGGCTGAGGAGTGGCCTTATAGAGGTTTATTAAATCATGAGGAGGCATGTATAGCCAAGATCTTTTTCCCAGGGCAGAAGAGTCCAAAACCAGGGGGCATAGGTTTAAGCTGAGAGAGGAAAGATTTAAAAGGGACCTTTAAAGGGGCAACTTTTTCACGCAGAGGTTGGTGTGTCTATGGAACGAGCTGCCAGAGGAAATGGTGGACATGGGTACAATTACAACATTCAAAAGGGTGGTAAATGAATAGGAAGGATTTAGAGGGTTATGAGTGCTGGAAAATGGGAATGGATCAGTTTAGGATATCTAGTTGGCTTGGACGAGTTGGACCGAAGGGTCTGTTTCAATGCTGTATAGCTCTGTGATTGACAGTAAAGTTCCTTCAGGGCTTCTGACAGAGAATAGTAATTATTGAAATTGTGGCCGGATGAGCCAAAATGATGAATTTATGATGGATTTACAAAGATTTGATGAAAACTAAGGCATGCTGGGAAACGGAGTCAACCCTTGACCAAAGTGACTGTGCTACAGAATCTAGACAGGCTGCAGCTACAAACAGACAGTTTGCAATTGACCTGGTAGCTGCAGACCACACAGTTCACATCCAAATTTAGGTTTAGGTTTGAATAGAGTCAACCGGAACACTGTGCTCAGGGTAGTTGGAAACATCGGGGTGGGCACCGGACACAGGGGCCCCTCACATGCTTATTTGGAGGGGGCTTCGTGCTCCTAGCACCCCCAGGAATGGATGCCTAAGGACCACCCTGCCATCGAGATGCCAACGCCTGTTTGGGTCCGATCGATCAGAGTGATCAAGCCTGATCGATCTATTGGTGAACAGTAAAAGCAGTAACCCGAGACCAACCACCGCGAAGAGAAGACACCCCTGGGACCACCGAGGGAAGACCAGACAATCATCAGTAAGTGCATCAAGGACAAGATCTATTGTGGTGGTATGTGATCATCCAGAATTAAGGTAAAACACAAGATAGATTTGTGGTGTAAATCATTAGTTTATAGAGTATTCTGTTGTTATAGTATTAATTGTTCAAATAAATTAATATTGTTTATTATTATTAAGAGTCGACTCGCAGTTCTTTTGCTGGATATAGGAGTTAAAACACACCGTGTGGCAGGCACAACACAGTGCTCCTCTTAGAGTAAAAGATACAGAAAAAACCCATCACAGAATGGAAATTAGAATGTTATTCTGTCTTTAGTTAAAGCTATCTGCTGTCGAGGTACATTTTAGTGAAAAGTCTGGAAAATATGGATGAAACAAGTAAGTTGACAGTAAAAGACCTGTTGGTACTGGAGATCTGAATCTCGTGATTCTCAACATCTAAATTAAATTTCATCTTTAAATTTGTGGAGAGAAAGCAGAGTTAACATCTCAGGTTCAAGAAGGATTACTGGACCCAAAAGGTTATTGCTGTTTTCTCTCCACACGTGCTGCCAGCTCTGCTAAGTTTACACAGCAATCTGTTTCTCATTCTGATTTATAACTTCCACAGGACTTTTTTTCATATTAGCTTTTCGTTCTCCAAAGTGAAAAACCTAGTATCACCAATAAAAGCAAAATATTGTTGATGTTGGAAGTTCTGAAACAAACCACAGAGAAACTGGAAAAAAAACTCAGCAGGTCTGGCAGCATCTGTGGAAAGATAGCATTTCCACTTGGATATGGTTGTTCTTCAGAATTCTGAGTTTCTGCAGAGTTTCTCCAGCATACTCTGTCTCTGATCTCCAATCACATAAGTGGTGCTGCTCATTACTTACCAATTCTTGGGAGTGTTTTCTGGATTCTGTATTGCCTTTACCTCATATTAGAACATGGTGCTCAGGTCTTAGTGAAATGTTTGAGTTCATCATGAACTCATCTGAAATCAGCCTTTGAATTATTTGTGCATTGTGTCATCATGTTCCCCATTTCAGTAACGAACATTGAAATATTTGCTCCATTCCCACAGGATTTGAACTGTTCAAAGGTACAAACAGAAGGCTCCAGTTTTCTCATGGAGTTTAACACCGAAGTCTTCCAGCCAATGAGGGAGGGTGGGATCAGTCCCTCTTTGACTGCTTGATT
This sequence comes from Chiloscyllium plagiosum, assembly GCF_004010195.1. NCBI lineage: Eukaryota > Metazoa > Chordata > Chondrichthyes > Orectolobiformes > Hemiscylliidae > Chiloscyllium > Chiloscyllium plagiosum. The sequence goes on from NC_057754.1 coordinate 10,125,351, forward strand.
AGCTGTAAAACCTGCTCAGTATTCCAGCACCGTGCCATCTAACTGGGGGGTAGAGAGCTGAGCATGCACAGTCAGTTTGTAGGCACTGGAGAGATTTGCATTCTGTGCCTCTGTAGGAGAGGCCGCGGTGGAGTCTATGTAGGTGTGAGTAGCAGCGGGTGAGCGAGAAATTAGCGTAAACATCAGGATCCTGAAAGAGAAGGTAACTAAAGTGTGTTTGGACCAACCTGCAAAGTATTTGTACCTCCTCTGCTGACAAGCCACCTCTTCACCAGCTAGCGTGAATGCACAGCGCATGACTGACCAGGCATCAATGTTGAATAGTTCTGAGGAACAGTCACTCGACCCGAAACATTAACTCTGATTTCTCTCCACAGATGCTGCCAGACCTGATGAGCTTTTCCAGCAATTTTATGGAATATTGAGTGTCTCTTTGGGACTAAGATGGAGAAGGAATCTCAAGAAAGTATCCAGAGGAACCTGGTAGAGTGAATGGAGAATTTGTTTTTCTTGTGGAAGAGGATAGCACTAGGAGACAATCTAAAAACAAGGATTTATATTTAAAATGGAAATTACAGAATAACCGAATTGTCACAAAAACAATGAGGCCATTCGGTCCCTCATGCCTGCCTTGGTTCTATTATCTAGTGCCAGTCACTTTCTTTTCCCATATTCCTGTATACCATTTTCACAAAAATAATCATCTAATCCCTTCTGAATGCCTCAACTGAACATACCTCCACCACATTTCCAGGCAATGCATTCCATAATGCCTGCTGTTTGGAAAAAAAAAGTTCCCAACTCACACTTGCTTCATTTTCTTATCACTTTAAAGTGATGCCATCTCATTCTTTGTCCTTTCATGAGCAGGAACAGCTCCATACTTGCTTTGTCCAGCTCATGATTTTGAAAACCTGTATCAAATCTCCTCTGTCACCTTCTCTGTGAGAACAGTCCAAGCTGCTTGAATCTGTGCTGAAGTTTTTCATTCCTGGAACCATTCTTTTAAATCCCTTTGCAGTCTCTCCAATGCATTCAGATCTTTTCTGTTATATGCCACCCACAATACTCAGCTGTGATCTAACAAGTGCCTTGCACAAGTTCGCATCATCTCCTTGATCTTGTATTCAATGCCCTTACTAATAAATCTGAAAACTCCATTTATTAACTGTGCTCTCCACTTCTCCTAGAATTTTCAATAGATTGTAAATCCATGCTGACTGTCAGATTCTACCACTGTTTTCTAAGTGTTCTGCTGTAAAACCCTTGATAATGCATCTTCCCCAATACCTATATCAGACTCACTTGTCTGTAATTCTGTTATCTCTCTCCCTCCCTTTTTAAACAGTGGAGATACATTAGCTACCCTCAAATCTGTAGGAACTTTTCCAGAATCTAATTAATCTTGGAAGATGATTCTCTTTTTCTAGAGCCACTTCCTCAAGTAGTCTGGCATGTAGATTATCAGGCCCTGGAAATTTATCAGCCTTGAATCCCATCGGTTTCTCCAATGCCATTTCTTTACTAATTCAGATTTGCTTTAATTCTTCCCTCATTCTAAACCCTGTGTTCCCCATTCTCTCTGGTACATTATTCATGTCATCCTTTGAGAAGACAAAGCAATTTTTTTTTAAATTTAGTTTATTAGTCATTTCTTTGTTCTCCATTATACATTACTCTGTTTCTGACTGTAAGGAGTTCAGACAATTGTCCAACCTGTAGATACATCAGCAAGTGCACGCTGGGGAGAGGCTGTTCACCTGCTCTTTGTGAGAGAAGGGCTTCATTAATTCATTCAACTTGCTGAAACACACGGGGAAGAGACATTTCTAACACCTAGACTATGGGAAGTGCTATTAAAGTTCTGGGGATCTGCCTCACCATTGACCTGCTCACACTGACACAAGTCCATTTAGGTGCACTCATTGCAGAAGTGAATGCAGGCAGTCATCTGATCTGTCTGTACACCAGCGAGTTCACGGGGGAGAGGCCATTTGCCTGCTCCCTGTGTGGAAAGGTCTGCTCCTATATCGACCCTGCTGACAGCAAATTCAGCAAATGCTGTGATTGGATTCTGCTATTGTAGCTAGTCAAAGTCTAGCACTGAACCGGTTTCATTCTGACTGTTGCAATCTGTTTTTGATGATTTTAATCATCTCCTGCCCAGATTCAATTGTTGGAATTCTGGATAATTGTCCAATCTGCTTACTATTTACAAAAGTACATTGAGTCTTTGGAGATCACTAAGACAAGTTAGTTCTTTTTGAAATAACCTCTTTGTTATTTCACAATAACCAGTGTGTGCACAGCAAGATCCTGCAATCAGCAGGAAAACAAGGAACCACTTTATAAATATTTTGTTTTTTTGTTGTTATTTAAAGCAGGAATTTTGGTCCCACGATAGACAGGAGAACTTTTCTTTGGATAACGTGGAATTGTTGAGGTCTCCTGAGCTGAGAGTGGAGCCAACTGGGATTTGGGGTCTGCAGTCGATCTTTAAGAACTGTTATATGGGATCTTTTCTGTTCATTCACTGACGGGCAGCTGAAGTTGTTCTACAGTAAAATAGTTCACTTGAAACATCAAACCCAATTTAATCTTTGGAGAAAATTTTACAGCTTTAAATCAGTACGGCCACTTCAGCTGTCTTCCTTTTCTCTAAATTTGAATAATAACTACCTAGGTTCTCACACAGCTTTTTGTGCTTGTAACTCACCAATATTGTTCACCAAACTATACGTTTGTGTGCATGCATTTTGAAACAGGGGTTCACACTTTTTCACGCAGAGAGTGGTACGTGTATGGAATGAGCTGCCAGATGATGTGGTGGAGGCTGGTATAATTGCAACACTTAAGAGGCATTTGGATGGGTATATGAATAGGAAGGGTTTGGAGGGATATGGGCCGGGTGCTGGCAGGTGGGACTAGATTAGGTTGGGATATCTGGTCGGCATGGACGGGTTGGACCGAAGGGTCTGTTTCCATGCTGTACATCTCTATGACTCTTTGACTCTCCATCCTGGGATGAACAGGGTGGGATGCATTTGGAGATGGGATATTCTCAGTTCCCCACATTTAAAGAGAAAAGGAACAGATCGCCTGGGCTGGATGATGCTGTTTATGACATCACTGCACTGCCAAGAAACAATCCTCCCTGAGCCTTACTCCCTAATGGACTGGATTTAGCTCAGTTTTAGAGTCATGGAGCCATAGAGATGTAAAGCATGAAAACAGACCTTTCAGTCAAACTCAGCCATGGTGACCATTAATTTGGATTTGGAGATATCAGAGTTGGACTGGGGTGTACAAAGTTAAAAATCACACAACACCAGGTTATAGTCCAACAGGTTTTTTTTGGAAGCACTAGCTTTTGGAATGCAGCTCCTTCATCAGGTGGTTGTGGAGTATAAGATCATAAGACACAGAATTTACAGTGTGATGTGACTGAAATCACATATTGAAAAAGACCTGGATTGTTTGTTAAGTCTCTCATCTTTTAAAAAGAACATGTTGGTTTTGGTTCTTTCATATGTAAATTTCAGAACTTTTTAAGGTTACATTCTCAAGTGAACTTTAACAATTGCTGTCATGTCAGCCCAGATAATGCATTTAAGGTGTGAGGTGCCCTGTGTGATACTGTCTGTGTTACAATGTTCAGACTAATTCTAATCTAAAAAACAGATTTACAGAATCTTACATAGATTCATGCAGTTTTTAAGGAAAATAAAATGTAATTCTGCAAGTACAAATTCACCTCACAAACTTGTGTGTCGGGGGGGGGCACGCAGGGTTATGAGTGTCTGTGAGCGAGTGTGTGTATGTGAGTGTAAAGGGGTATAAGACTGTGAGAGGGTGCGTGTGAGTGTGGGAGTGCATGTTTGAGCGTATGAGAGAGGGTCAAAGCACAACCGACCCGCCAAAGCACAACCCACCCAAACCCATTTAGCCCTGCTCCTAACACTACGGGCAATTTAGCGTGGCCAATTTACCTAACCTGCACATTTTTGGACTGTGGGAGGAAACCGGAGCACCTGGAGGAAACCCACGCAGACACTGGGTTCTTCAAAAAACTCAATCAAGTTAGTGAGACAATCAAGTTACTGAATGCTTGGTGCAGTAACAGGGAATTTCAAAAGGAAATTGGTTCTGTGCTTGAAGAAAAACACTTTCAGGCTCGTTGGGAAACAGACCGAGTGGCTGGCTTTAGAAACTCAACAATTGCTTCATTGCTGATGGGTCGCCACGACAACACAGGTCAGCATGACAACACTGATAAAACATTCCATTACTCAGAATTGACTAATTGGAAAGTTAAGGTTAAAAAACTTGAGGTAATTGGAAATTGAAGAAATGGAGGCATGAGGAGAATGTGAGTAGTTAGTATGTGGTATGTGCTGCTTAAGAGATTGGTGGAAACAGATTCAACTGAGATATTCAAGGAGAAATTGGCTTATTATCTGAAAAGGAAAGATATGTAGTGTTACAGAGAGAAACTGGTAAATGTCCCTTCGTGAATTGTTCATTCGGGTAGTCTTCTAGTGTGGTGTTATCAGTGCCCTGTCCAGGTTCAGGAAGATATCCCTGCTCCTGTACTCAATTCCTCTTGCCATTATGGCCTTCTTCACTGCCTGCTGCTTACTTTCAAAGACTAGTATACAAGAGCATCATGGTCTTGTTGCACACTCCCTTTCCCAATCTATCCGCATTCACATAATTATCTTCCTGTTTTTGCTATCACAGTGGATAACTTCAATATATCCACATTATACCATATCTGCCATGTATTTGCCCACTTGTCCATATTGACTGAAACTCCTCTGCATCCTCCTCACAGGAAACTCTCCCACCCAGTTTTGTATCATCTGTAAATGTCGCGATGTGACAAGTGGTTTATTCGCCTAAATCATTCAAATACATTGTGAATAGAAGGCAGAGTTGAGACAGCATTGGATGGACACGGATTCAGATCCACAGAAAAAAGGCTTCCCCAACCCCAGGACCGGAAAACCTCTCTTGGATAACGCTAAAATCTCTAAATGTAAATTATTTGTAGCTTAGTGCTGAAAAACGTACCAGCCACTTAAATCATTTCCCTGCTACTAATTTTACCATCTCCTGCCAGAGCCTACAGAGGAAGAGAGATCTTGGTGTATTGTTTACAGATCTCTGAAGATAGCAGAACAGGGTAATTGAATAGGCATTTGGATACTTGTCTTTATTATTTGAGGCATCAATTATAAGAGTAGGAAGGTTATGTTGATGCTGTACAGAACTTTGGTTAGGCCACAGCTGGAGTACAGTGTGTGGTTCTAGTCTCCACACAATAGGAAGGATGTGATTGCACTGGAGGGTGTGCAGAAGGAATTTCACCAGCCTGTTGCCAGCAATGGAGCACTTCAGCTATGGAGTACTATAAATTAATGCAACAAACAGGACCAAGGAGCCAGTTTTCGGTCACTAAACTGGCAAACTTGGTGTTGAGTTTGACAAAATGAACGTCTGGCTGTATGTATATAATATATATCTTTGAAACAGAGAAGGTTGAGGTGTATAAGATTATGAGGGTCGTGGACAGGATAGGCAGAAGGAGAAAGTAAGAACTGCAGATGTTGGAGATCAAGTCAAAACGTGTGGTGCTGGAAAAGCAGGTCAGGCAGCATCTGAGGAGCAGGAGAGTCGACGTTTCAAGCATAGCTCTTCATCAGGAATGTGTGTGGGGTCGGGGGGAGGGGCAAAGGAGCTGAGAGATAAATGGGAGGGGGTGGGGCTAGGGGGAAGGTAGCTGGGAATGCGATAGGTAGGTGAAGGTGGGGGTGATGGTGATATGTCCGAGAGGAGGGTGGAGCAGATATGTGGGAAGGAAGATGGACAGGCAGGACAGGTCAAGAGGATGGTGCCTAGTTGGAAGATTGGATCCCATGTGGAAGGAGGTGTTCTTCCTCCAGGTGTCGGGTGGTTAGGATTTGGCAGTGGAGGAGGCCCAGGACTTGCAGGATAGGCAGGTAACCAGGCATAATAGAGAAGTGGCATAATTTTAAGGCAGGAGGTTTAGGCAGGATTTGAGGAAATTTAGTTTTACTGAAAAGGTGGTAGGAATACAAAAGCACTGCCTGGGAGGGGAGGAAAGATGGGAAACCTCCGAACCTTTTGCAAGTATGTGGATGAGTATTTGAAAATAGCCAAGGACGTAATATCCTTGAGAAAAGGAACAGCTTTTAGAAAAAAGCAACCAGCTTTGTGACATATGTTTCTTGCGCTAATTTAACCTCTGACTGATTCTAGTGATGGGTACAGACTTAGTTGTTAGGAAATGGATTTTGTACTTACAGTGGAAGACATTGGATTTGATTCTTATGACAATAAATAAGAGGAAATTTTGACTAATCCAGTACTGGATCACAAACAAGTTGGTAATTTAGCAACAATGAATAACTGAGGGACTGGTGACGATATTCTCAGTGTTTGTGTGGAGATTGTAATGTCATCCAATAGTACCTTTTAAATGAGAAGCATAGAATAGATCCTTGGGGAACAATAGATTTAATAACATGCGACAAGAAGCTCTTAATGTTGATTCTTCTTTCACAATTAGATGGAGAAGAACAGAACTAGGAGAAGGATGTCCAATCCATTGGAATGGATCTTGGAACAGCATGACAGCTCTCACTGATTAGAATATTCTGCACCTTTTTTGTAAGAGCAGAGTGACCGTTGTGGCACTTGAAGGTTCTTGGCGTTTCTCGGCCCCAAGAGAGTGTCATTAGGGTCTGGGATAATGGCCACCATTATCACAAGGCAGCAGGGTGCAAGCACAGAGACTCTGAGCAGAATACAATGTATCTGTCTTGAACTGATAGAGATGGGTTTGAGAAACTCCACTTTCCATGGACTAGGAGTAGAACATTTACATACAGCAAACACACAGAAATATTTGCCTCTTATGAATTTCTATCCTGGATAGACAGAGATACCTTTTATAAAACAAAAGCAAAAAATGCTAGAGAAACAAACAAGGTTTGGCAGCATCTGTGGAGAGAAAACAAAGCAATGTCCACTGACCCTTCTTCTGTTCTGAAGTTTTTGTTTCAGATTTCCAGCATCTGCAGTTCTTTGTGTTCTGTTGGTTTTCATGAACTCCATTTATAGGATGGGGGAAGGCTGGGGAGTGGGTGGGTTAGAAATGGAGCAATCACAACACTCACAAAATAATGTCTCTTCTGGATTCAATCTTGGGCTGATAGAGATGAATTTTGCAAACATAGTTTAAGGGCATTAGAAGGACAGCGTTAACACACAGCAAACTCAAACACACACAAATCTTTGCCTCTTTTGAATTTCTATTCTGTACTGATAGGGATGGAGACATGATTGAGGTATATAAAATTATGAAGGGCTTAGATAGGGTCGACAGGAAGGTGGAGTGATCAATGAACAGGGAGCACAGTTTTAAGGAATGGACAGGACACTTTGAGGCTAGGTCATGGACCAACTTTTGGAAAATGGGATGAGAACATTTAGGTGCTTATTTTTAACCGCATGGACTCGGTGGGCCAAAAGATGTTTTTCTGTACTGTTGACCTCAATAACCTGCCCATTCACGAACAAGATATGATACCAGTGCCTGGTTACCTGTGAAGAAGATGCATGATGTTTAACCTCCTCACCATGGCAGTCTATGTGGTAAAGATGCACCACTGGTCTTAGGTAGAGGATTTACGGAGATGATAAAAGAATGCTCATGTATGTCCAACTCAATAATAATAACATTGTATTTATGTGGCACCTTTTTTGTAAGGTGTTTACATAAATGTCATTAAACAATATTTGAGACTGAGCCACTTTAAGTGATATTTGGACATTGACCAAGTGTGTTCCCACAGGTTCCCTCTCACATTTATTTCTGTTCTATATTCTTTCACAGGGAGGATGAGAAAGACTTGCTGCCTGGAAACTGAAACCACACATCAGATCAGGATTTAGTGGAGTCACTCAATTCATGGTGACCTGAGTACCAAGGAATATTGGAGATGGAAGGGAAAAGCCCTGTTCACGATGCAGAGAAACCATACATGTGATGTGTGTGTGAACAGGTCTACAGCCAATCATCTGACCTATCAAAACATCAATAGGATTACAGCAAGGAGAAACCCTGCGAGTGTGGAGACCATGGAACGGGGTTCCAATTTCCATCTGAGCTGCAAATTTGTCTTTTGCAGTCACACGGGGGAGAGGCCATTTATTTGCTCCATGTGGGGAAGGGATTCATTAAATCATCCCACCTCCTGAGACAGCAACGAGTTCACACTGGGGAGATAGCATTTATCTCCCCGAATGTGGGAAGGGATTCACTAATTCTTCCAGCCTTTTGATACACCAGCGAGTTCACACGGGGAGAGACCATTCACTTGCCCTGTCTGTGGGAGGGGATTCACTGATTCATCCAATCTATTGTCACACCAACAAGTTCACTCAAATGCAAGGCTGTTCAGCTGCTTCCACTGCAGGCCTGACTTCAAACATTTATCTGAACTCACAAGACAGCAGCTGACTCACAGAAAAGGGACCATTTACCTGTGCTGAGTGGGAAAGTGTTCACTGATTCATCCACCCCCTGAACACCAGTGAATTCACACTGGAGAGAGACTGTTCATCTGTTCATAGTACAGGAAGGAATTTACTTGGTTAACCATCCACTCAGACATCTGTGAGTACAGACAGAGGAGAGACCATTTAAATGTTGAGACTGCAGCAAGTGCTATAAAATTTCTAGGAAACTGATTTTCCATTAGTGTATTCACACTGGAATAAGGGATGATTCAGGTGTTGTCACTGCAGTTCTAAGTTCAAGCAATCATCTCAATTCCATGTTAATCAATTAATTCACACTGGGGTGAGGCCATTCACTTTATCCACTGTGGGAAGACATTCCCTTATAGTCATCCTGCCTGATGAGACACCTGCAAGTTCGAAAGTAACTGCAGTGACTGAATTTTGCAGCTGTTCAAAATCAGGACCAAACCGTGATGATTAGGATCTGTTTAATTTAAATAAATCTGAGGTGCTGCATTTTGGGAAAGGTCCTAGGGAGTGTTGCTGAACAAAGAGACCTTGGAGTGCAGGTTCATATCTCCTTGAAAGTGGAGTCGCACGTAGATAGGATAGTGAAGAAGACGTTTGGTATGCTTTCCTTTATTTGTCAGGGTATTGAGTACAGGAGTTGGGAGGTCATGTTGCGGCTGTACAGGACATTGATTAGGCCACTATCGGAAAGATGTTGTGAAACTTGAAAGGGGTCAGAAAAGATTTATAAGGATGTGGCCCAGGTTGGAGGATTTGAGCTATTGGGAGAGGTTGAATAGGCTAAGACTGTTTTCCCTGGAGCGTCAGAGGCTGAGGGATGACCTTGTGGGTGGCACGGTGGTTAGCACTGCTGCCTCACAGCGCCAGAGACCCAGGTTCAATTCCCACCTCAGGCGACTGACTGTGTGGAGTTTGCACGTTCTCCCCGTGTCTGCGTGGGTTTCCTCCCACAGTCCAAAGATGTGCAGGTCAGGTGAATTGGCCATGCTAAATTGCCCATAGTGTTAGGTTAGTGGTTTGGGTGGGTTACGCTTCGACGGGTCGGTGTGGACTTGTTGGGCCGAAGGGCCTGTTTCCACACTGTAATGTAATCTAATCTAATCTGAGAAAGGTTTTTAAAATCATGAAGGGCATGGATAGGATAAATAGACAAAGTCTTTTACCTGGGTTGGGGGAGTCCAGAATTGGAGGGCATAGGTTTAGGGTGAGACGGGAAAGATATATAAGAGACCTAAGGGGCAACTTTTTCACGCAGAGGGTTGAATGTATGGAATAAGCTGCCAGAGGAAATGGTGGAGGCTGGTACAATTGCAACATTTAAAAGGCATCTGGATGGATATATGAATGGGAAGGGTTTGGAGAGATATGGGCCAGGTGCTGGCAGGTGGGACTGGATTGGGTTGTTGGTTTTCATGAACTCCATTTATAGGAGTTTCCATGCTGTACATCTCTAGGACTCTATGAACTCCAGTCCAGGTACTGGGACTAATATGCTGCTTAGAGGTCAAGGAAAGGTCAATGAACATACAGTGTCAAGTCTTTCGAATATTTCCAACACCAGTTAATTCCTTCTGAGGTGTGCACTCTTTCTCTCTCTTTCTCTCGCCTTTCTCCCCATTCTAGGAGGTGAGGAGCAAGTCATAAAATTGGGCAGAAAACAGGGAATAGCAAAGGAAGAGTAAAAGATTGATGAAGAGTAAAAGATTGATGAAGGGGAAGAAACTGGAGTGTGACAAAAAGCTAGCTAAGTATATGGAAAGTAAAATTTAAAAAGGAAATGAGTAATCAATTTTGCATTATACTTCAGGGTGTATTTATTTTGAATTTATTCAGGAAATGCCTTACAATTTGAACAGTTACATTCCATTTGTCCTCACCATAAACGATACAAATAATTTCTCAAAAATGATTCATAATTATGAAAGGGAGGTCAGAGCATAAACCAATTCAATTCCTAAAGACAAGAGAATTATTAGAACTAAAAGCTGATACATTCTCAGGTCACCAATCAAGTAGCGACTGAACTGACAGATGCACTCATTTTTATTGGTCAAAAATCCCTGAGCCAGTGACATGTGATTCATCTTTTGAGTTCATCTTTCTCACTGGAATGTACCTTTCCAAGCATTCTGAACTAGCTCATCAATTGCAAGAGGATCCGCAGTAGGGTTAAAATCAACGAGGTAAAAACAATGACTGCAGATGCTGGAAACCAGATTCTGGATTAGTGGTGCTGGAAGAGCACAGCAATTCAGACAGCATCCAAGGAGCTTTGAAATCAACGTTTCGGGCAAAAGCCCTTCATCAGGAATAAAGGCAGTGGGCCTGGAGAGATAAGCTAGAGGAGCAATTGTCTGTCACTGTACTTCTATGGATCTATCCTGGAATCTTATTTCCTCATTCACTTTAGACAGCTCTATTTTCATGTGTGATTGTAAGTTTAAGTCACTAGTCGTAGGTTCACTCTTCTCTGAAATTAATTGAGTATTGCATTTTTATGAACATGTACATTCTCAATGAAATTATTCATTAATCCTGTCTCATTGTATCTCTCCAGATCTAGTAATTTTATTGTACAGAACTTGTGTTGCTGACAGAAAACACATCTAATCAAAGCTTTTTGTCTTGCACTCAGGACAATTCACAAGAACAACCAATATAAAAGGAAATTAACTGCAGGATAGGAAAGTGCTGATTGGTTTGTAAGCGGACTTTGGTAGAGCAGTTACCATGGGCAATTCAGCCGTAAGACGATGACTGACAGTTAACTGTCAAGTATGTTTAAAATGTAAACCAGACAGGTTGACTCTGATTGGGTAAAAGGATTGCCCTGAGAAATGAGAATGAAGAAATTCAGTGAAGGGTACAGGCTTACCCAAAAATGAGGTGCCAATCTGGTCAAGTGGTAACACAGGACTACTTGAATGTTAAGGAACAGAAGCAGCATGCAATCGACCAGGCTAACAGCTAACTGATGAGATCTAAGTCGGTCTGAATGGCTGTGAACAATTAAAGATCTGACGTGATGAGGTCTTCACATCAAATATTCCCATCCACAATCATGGGAGAACTCAACACATCAGCAAAGTTTATTGGGTTTGATGATATTCCAACAATATTGTTGCAGACTTCTGCTGTAGAAAGAGCAGCACCCATTGCCAAGCTGCTTGATTATAGATATAATATTGGCATTGAGATGACTATATGGACAAGTGACCAGATATGCCCTTTTCTCAATAAGCAGGACATATCCAAGCTCAGGAATTACCACCCATTAGTCTACTCTTGACCATCAGTAAAGTGATGGAAGGCATTATCAATAGTGCGATCCAGCAGCACTTGTAAAGGAATAACCTGCTGACTGGCACTTCGTTAAGATTCCAAGAGAGATTCTCAGCTTCTGATCTCACTATGGCCTGGATCAAAACATGGTCATAAGAGATGACCTCCAGTACAACTGAGAGAAAATATTCTTGAGGATTCGTCTACTGAGTCTATATGGGTCAGAGTGAGAAATAAAAAAGGGGAGATCACTTTGATAGCATTATACTGTAAATACCCAAATAGTCATCAGGAGATTGAGGAGCAAATATGTAAGGAGATGGCAGATAACTGCAAGAAATAGCTATGGAAAAGGATAGGTCTAGTCCACAAATTAAAGTTCTAAATCAGGGCAAGGCCAATTTTGATGGTCTTAGGAACTTTCAAAAGTTGGTTGGGGCAGGCAAAGAAACATCTGATAAGTGGGAAGCTTTCAAAGGTAAATTAATCAGGGTTCTAGACCAACCTGTCCGAATAAAAAGTTAAGGATAAGGCTGGCAAGAGTAGGGAATCCAGGATAACTAGACTTATTGAGGCCCTGGTCAAGAAAAATAAGGAGGCATATGACTCTGACTCTAAGACATGTATGGGCAACTGGGTTCAAATGAATTCCTTGAAAACAGAGGATGTTGAAGTACACTTTCAGGATTAGATTAGATTAGATTTAAGACAGAATTCAGGAGTTAAAAGGGGACATGGGATGGTTTTGGCTGATAAGGTAAAGACCATCAGACATAGGAATAGAAGTAAGGCCAGCCAGCATATCGAGTCCACTCCGCCATTTAATCATGGCCGATGGGTATTTCAACTCCACTTACCTGCACTCTCCCTGTAGCCATTAATTCCTTGCGAGATCAGGAAATTATCAATCTAAACTCTAATGAATACAATCAAGGGTTTCCTTAGCCATTCATCGCATGTTAGGCCTGCTATTCCAGGGATCATCCGTATGAATGTCCACTGGACACATTCCAGTGCCAGTATGTCCTTCTTGAGGTGTGGGGCCCAAATATTGGACACAGTATTCTAAATGGGGCTAAACTAGAGCTTTATAAATTCTCAGAAGCACATCATTGCTTTTATATTTCAATCTTCTTCAGATAAATCCAAACTTATTCGACAATTGCCTGAAGGGCAAAAGAATAACTAGGGAGAGAATAGGGCCTCTTAAAGATCAACAAGGTCATCTATGCAGAGCCACAAGAGATGGGTGAGATCCAAAATGAAAATTTCTTGTCAGTATTTATTATTGGGAAAGACATGGATACTAGGGAATTTGGGGAAATAAACAGCAATATCTTGAGAGAGTCCGCATTATAGAAGAGTAGGTGCTGGAAGTCTTAAAAGTGCATCAAAGTTGATAAATCCCTGGGACCTGATGAAATGTATCCCAGGACTTTGTGGGAGGCTAGGGAAGAAATAGAGGAGCCCCTAGTAGAGATATTTGTACCATCAACAGCCACAGGTGATGTGCCTGAAAATTGGACAGTGGCTAATGTGCCATGATTTAAGAAAGACTACAAGGAAATGCTTGGGTATTACTGACTGGTGAGCCTAATGTCTGTGGTGGGCAATTTGTTCAAGGGGATTCTGAGAGACAGCATCTACAGGCATTTGGAGAGGCAAACACTCATTTGGGATAATCAGCGTGGCTTTGTGCATGGGAAATTGTGTCTCACGAATTTGATTGAGTTTTTGAGGGGATGACCACGATGAGGGCAGTGTGTTAAGATATTGACTATGTGGGCTTTGGCAAAGCCTTTAACAAGGTACCTCATGGTAGTTTGTTGAGTAAGGTTAAATCTCATGGGATCTAGGGAGAGCTAGCTTATTGGTTACAAAATTACCTTGATGGTAGAAGACAGAGGATGATGGCAGAGGGTTGCTTTACAAACTGGAGGTCTGTAACCAGCAGTGTGCCACAGGATTGGTGCTGGGTCCAGTTATTCATCATTTATATAAATGATTTGCATGAGAATTTAGGAGGTATGGTTAGTGAGTTTGTGGATAATACCAAGATTGGTGGTATAGCTGAAAGGTTATCTGGGAATGTAGTGAGATTTTGATCAACTGGGCCAGTGGGCAGAGGATTGGCAGGTGGGAGTTTAATTTAGATAAATGCAAGATGTTGCATTTTGATGGATCATACCAGGGTAGGACTTACACAGTCAATGGTAGAACCCTGGAAAGTGTTATAGAACAAAGAGATCTAGAGGTCTCAGGTAGACAGGGTGATGAAGGCGGCTTTTGGCACACTTGCTTTTATTGGGCAGAGTATTGAGTATCGAAGTTGGGACACCTTGTTGCAGCTGTACAAGATGTTGGTGAGGCCACATTTGGAATACTGACTGTAGTTTTAGTCACCCTATTATAGAAAGGATATTATTAAACTAGAAACAGTGCAGAAAAGATTTATTAGGATGCCATTTGGACTGAAAGTTTGAGTTATAATGAGAGGTTGGATAGGCTGGGACGTCTTTCCTTGGAGCATGGGAGACTGAGGGGTGACCTTATCGTGGATTATAACATTGTAAGAGGCATAGCTATATAGCCAATAGCTTTTCCCCATTGGTGGGGGAGTCTAAAACTAAATGGGACAGGTTTAAGGTGAGAAGGGAGAGATACAAAAAGGTCCAGAGGGGCATTTTCTTCACACAAAGGGTGATGAGCGCCTGGAATTGGCTGTCAGAAGTAATGATGGAAGGGAGCACAATTTTGTCATCTCAGAAACATTTAGACACATATAGGTATGGGATAGATATGGAGGGATATGTACCAAATGCAGGCAAATGGGAGTTATTTAATTGTGAAAACTGGGCATCATGGGCAAGTTGGGCTGAAGGGTCTGTTTCCATACTGTAGACCTTTATGACTCTAAGTAAAGTGAGAATGACTGCTTCTGACATCAAGGCAACATTTATCTGTACGTTGCATCAAGGAGCCCAATCAAAGGGAGTCAAGAGTGAAATTCTCCACTGGTTATGGATGTTGGAAGTTGATCATCTCAGTTCCAGAATATCTCTGCAGGTCTTCAGGGTTGTGTCCTCAGCCCATATGTCTTAAGTTGCTTGACCAGGTACATTCCTAACATTCTGGTCTGAAGTGAAGTGGAGATGTTTGCTGATAATTGTGCAATGGGAAGCACCATTCACAACCCCCCAAATACTGAAACGCTCTGTGTTACTAACACCAAGCCCTGAACAACATCCAGACTGGGGTTGATAATGTGGTAACATTTGCAACTGCACAAGGTGATGGTTATTTCCAACAAGAATGAATCTTTAAATGCAATGGTATCAGTCCCTCACTTATGAAAATTCAATGGGGATTATCTTTGATTAGACTGGAGCAGGACTGATCATATAAATTCTGTACCAGCACAGCAGGTCAGAGGCAAGGAGTTCTGCAGTGAGTAACTTATCTCTTGCTTCTCCTAAGACTGTCCAGCATCGATTAGGCACAAGGCAGGAGTGTAATTGAAAACTCTCCACCAGTCTGGATGAGTACAACGCCAACAACACTTAAGAAACTGAACATCAACCAGGACAGAGCAGCCCTCTTGACTGGCAGCACATTCCCTCCATTCAACAGTGATGGATCATCTCCAATACGTACTACAACAACACCTTCCAAACTCAGGATCTTCATCACATAGAAGGATAAGGGCAACAGATGTATGGAAGCACCACCTGCAAGTACCCCTTCAAGTTACACACCATCTTGACTTGGAACTATCATTCTTTCATTGACACCAGGTCAAAATCCTGGACTCACTCTCTTACAGAATTGTGAGTGTACCTACACCTCAAGGATAGCAACAGATCAAGAAGGCAGGTCACCATAATTTATTTCCATGGCAGTTAGGGATGGCCAATATAGGTATTTGGTGAATGAATACATATGCTCTGAGCTATTATGATAATTCTAGAGGAGACAGGACTTCCATATTGGCCTCCTGGCTCAGAGGGAGAGACACTACCTACGCAACACAAGAGCATTCCCATCCCACACCCCATGAATGTATAAAACGTCAGTCACCACATGAACTTGCATCTCATTGATGTCCAAATCAATGCAGGCCTGTGAAATGAAAGCTGCCAGTGAACAAAGTCCATCTGACTGACATGCCTGGGAAACATTGCAGATTCATTATATAGGCTCACTTCCCCCAGTGAAAAAAGGCAACTGCTATATCTTGGCTGTTCTCGATATTTTTATCTGGGAATTGAAGATTTCCCTATTAATAAACAATGATGCAGTCACCACAGTTAAAATCTGATGGGAATAAACCTGTAACATGAGGACCTTTCTAAAAAGGAGGGTGAGTGAGAATGGTTCTCATTTCAAAGCAGAATGAAAGAGGCAGCTTAGTTACCAACATATCCATATCTGCTTCCACCCAGAGACCAGTAGGGTGCTCCAGTGTTTTCCTCGCTCTATTAAAAACAACACTGAGAAAAGCTGTCAGAAAGGTGACTGGGTCATTGCTTTACCTGGTGCCTTAATGATCATTCTCTCCCCTTCTGTTCATTGACCCTTTCATAGCCAATTTCAGCTCATGACAAGTCAGTCAATACAGATTGTGCAACCCACTAGGATTCCAGACCACTGACCGGTTTCTTTCAGAATGTTCAACCTAAGAATTCTGAAATAAAACCTGAAATGGAGGAAACATTCAGTTGGTCTGGCAGCAAATGAGGATAGAAAGCAGAGTTAATATTTTAGGTCCAATGACGCTTCTTCAGAATGTGGGTTCACCACATTTAATGAGCCAATTGACTGTCACTTAATAATTTGAATTGTTTCCTATCTGTAAATCTTTCCCATCCTATGCCCTAAAAAAGTTCATATAAAATTACACTGTACACTGTTCATATAAAACAGGCCCTTTGGCCAGAGCTAGAACTCCTACTCATAGGCTTCTCCTTCTATCCCTTTGACCTTACCTCAGCCTTTCAGCTTCTCTTTATATTCCCATTTCTCATATGTAATCATCTAACTTTCTTTTGAAAGTATCTCAGCTTTTTACCTGAAACACTTTCTGAGGTAGTGAGCTCTATACTCTATCCAGAGTGTAGAAACACATTTCTTATTTCCTTGTTGGATTTATGAGGAACTGTCCGGTGGTCATGACCCCAAGCTTCGGATCTTTCCCACAGATGGAAACATTGTCTCCAAAGTCCTACATGGCAGACTGGACATAAAAATAAAACTCACAAGATCCAAGTTACAAATCCAAGATCCAAAATTGATTCAATGGCAGGAAGCAATGAATGATGGTTGATGAGTTATTTTTGTGACTGGATGGCTGTTTTTAGAAAAGTTCCACTTAGCTCAGTTCTGACTTCTTCATTCATGAATGATACCTTTAATCTAGATGAGATGTAGGGACAAAGCATCATAGAGCATGGAAACAGATCCTTCCGTCTAAGCAGACCATGCCAAACATAATCTCAAACTAAACTAGTCTCATCTGTCTGCTCCTGGCCCATTTCCCTTCAAACCTTTCCTATTCATGATCTTATCCAAATGTCTTTTAGACATTGTAATTCAACCACTTCCTCAGCAAGTTCTTTCCACATGAACCACCCTCTGTGCAAAGAAATTGCCCCCATATCATTTTAAATCTCTCCTTTCACCTTAAAAATGTGTCCCCTTGTCTTGAAATCCCTCATCCTAGGGAAAGGACAGCTTCCATTAACCCTACATATGCCCTTCATGGTTTTATAAACGTCTATAGTCACCCCTCAATCTCCTACGCTTCAATGAAAAACTCTCAATAACTCAAACCTTCCATACCCAGCAACATCCCGGTAAATCTTTTTTTGAACCTTTTTAATAATATCCTTCCTGTAATTGGGCGCCCAGAACTGGACACGGTACTCTAGAAGAGGCCTCACCAATGTCTTGTACAACCTCAACGTGACATCCCAACTCAAACTCTCAATAACTCAAACCTTCCATACCCAGCAACATCCCGGTAAATCTTTTTTTGAACCTTTTTAATAATATCCTTCCTGTAATTGGGCGACCAGAACTGGACACGGTACTCTTGAAGAGGCCTCAC
This sequence comes from Chiloscyllium plagiosum, assembly GCF_004010195.1. Classification (NCBI taxonomy): domain Eukaryota; kingdom Metazoa; phylum Chordata; class Chondrichthyes; order Orectolobiformes; family Hemiscylliidae; genus Chiloscyllium; species Chiloscyllium plagiosum. The sequence continues at coordinate 10,143,319 of NC_057754.1, forward strand.
CAATGTCTTGTACAACCTCAACGTGACATCCCAACTCCTATCCTCAAAATGACGGAGCAAGGAAGGTAAGCATGCTAAATGCCTTTTTATCCACCCTATCTATATGTGATGCAAACATCAAAGAATTGTATACCTGAACCCCTTGGTCCCTCTGCTGTACAACAGTACCTAAGGCCCTAGTAATAATTGTATAAGTCCTACCCCGTTTGTTGTACCAAAATGCAATACTCACATTTATCCAGATTGAACTCCATCTGCAATTTTGCAGCCCCTTGACCCATGAATAAGAAGTTTGCAGCTGTTACAAATAAAAAAATGGTTGAGTGCTTCTTACTGAAAATAAAAGTTGCAAATTACATGGAGATAACAATGGACTAGTCAGTTGGGAACATTACGAATTTGTCCCATCAAACTTGCTCCACCATCCCATTAATTCGTGAATGGTCTGACTTCCTGTTTCTTGTTGATTAACAATCTGTTTATCTCATCCTTAAAAATATTCAATAACTCAGCCTGCACAGCTCTCTACCCAAACATGCACAAATCTTTGAGAGAAGAACTTCCTCTTCGTCTCTGTCTCAAATCAGAGTTTATTTCTAAACCACGTTAACCTGTTCTAGATTCCCCAACTCTCAGCAGCTAACCTGTCAGGCCTCAGCAGAATCTTACATTTTTATGAGATTACCACTCATGTTTTTAAACCGGATATGGACCCAAATCTATCCTCATCCGATAATCCTTTCATCCCTGGAATTGGCCTCTGAACCTTCTCTGCAAGGTTTTCAATGCAAATATAGCCCTGCTTACTATTGAGACTGTGACAGGACGAATACGCTGGTCATCAAGCTCTATTACCCCATCAGTCACACCACTTGTGTAAATGCATCAATGTGATCCCCAAAAGCAGCCAATTAATTTCCGTCTGTACTACTATCCAGAACAGAGGAGACATTCCCAGGCTTCTTTGAAAATAAATACTTAATCAATTTATTACAAAACCAAACTAACTCTTAAAACCAGTGGCAAACACAAGTTAACATCCAATCTATAATCTGGAATAGCAACTATATCCCCATTTCTTAAGGGCACACTCACACAACACAAAAAAACTGCAAAGATTAACTTCTTATAAAAGGAAAGGACCAAGAGTCTGAAACCAAAGGACAGCCACAGGATGGAAGATCTTTCATTTGTTTTGAAATCAAACTGGATTAAGGGTTTGGGAAGTGGTAACAGCTCAGCTTTTCAGGGTTATAGTCAGAAATATTAATATTTGGAAACGCAGTCTGTTCAAAATCCATGTTTTTTCAATAACTCAGTGCCATAAACCATGTCTCCTATCTCCCTTAAAACTTTTATCATTGTCTCCTGTCATTTGACTTTCTGCATTGAGCAGATAAACCACAGCATACTCTGAACGAGACATTATTTTCCAAAGAAACCACACAGTAAAAACCCTTTTAATTCCACAAATTGTCTGAACAGTTCCATATCTTTCAGTGATTCACATAATTCACACTGTAGGGATTCTATGATATGATTCCATAAATATGAATATATATTCCCAACACCCGAGGTGCATTCCTACAAATGCCTTGTACTTTTACAATGAGACATGCAATAAGAGTTAACAATCCAAATGTCTTAATGATTATTTGATGAATGTACACACACTTTGTTATAGAAGGATGCCAAGATCTAGCTGAACTGCAGTTTTCTGCCATCCCTTTCCATATTTTGCTTCTCTATTCTTTGCACCAAGTGGAAATCCCACATTTATGCTTGATCTGTCTTTTCTTTCCCTTACTCCCTATGTTACTTTGTACATCCTGTGTAAGCTCCTCACATCTTGCTCAGCAGCTTTAGCTTGTTGATCCCTTCATCCATCTTAGTAGTTTAAAATTACAAATCATTGAGATTCCGACACTTTTAAGGCACTCCACCTTAAATGTTTACCAACCTGAAAATTATCCAACTATCAGGCTGCTGTACATGAACCAACCCCACAATCGATAATATATTACTGCCAACATGAGCATATACTTTGCACAGAAACCTTTTTACATGGCATCTTTTGAATGCTTTTTGAAAAGTCAAACATGCATCTAGTCTTCTTTCCCCTTGTCACATCCTATAAGAGATCCAAGCTCCTTATTCTTCTTGGAGGGGAGGATTGAGGAAACTGGGAAGAAGGAAAGCCCCTCTCAAGGAAGTGACATATGTTAGTGACATTAAAATTTCACAACACTGTTTATTTAACACTGAGTTGATTTGGTTTCTGACTAGAATTAATATTCCTAAAAAGTGGGTTGATGTTTTTAACCTCAGCAGTAAGAGATCCCAATGAACATTGTTCAGCCTTGAATGTGATTGTCATGAAGGTCCCATCATTACAGTTTGTGAATTTGCTGGTGCCGCAACAGAGTGGATGAGTGAGCAAATCTCTTCCCACACACAGAGCAGATGAATGGTCTCTCCCCAGTGTGAATTCGCTGATGGGTGAGCAGAGTAGATGACTGAGTAAATGCCTTCCCACACTCCGGACAGGTGAATGGCCTCTCTCCGGTGTGAACTAGCCGATGTTGCAGCAGGTCAGTTGACCGAGTGAACCCCTTCCCACATTCCGGGCAGGTGAATGGCCTCTGCCCAGTGTGAACCTGTTGGTGTTTCAGCAGATTGGATGAATTAGTGAATCCTTTCCCACACTCAGGGCAGGTGAATGGCCTCTCCCCAGTGTGAGTGTGCCGATGAGTCAGCAGGCGGGATGACCGAGTGAATCCCTTCCCACATTCTGTACAGGTGAATGGGCTTTCCCCAGTGTGAGTGCGCTGGTGCACAGTGAGGTCAGATAATTGCCTGAACCCATTCCCACAATAACAGCACCTGAACGGTCTCTCGTCAGTGTGAACACGTTGATGACGCATCAGTTCTCCAGAACTTTTAAAGCTCTTCCCACATTCTGGGCATGTAAATGGTCTCTGGTCAGAATGAACTCGCTGGTGAGCCAATAGGTTGCATGACAAAGTGAACCCTTTCCCACACTCAGAGCAGGTAAATGGCCTCTCCCCAGTGTGACTGCGCCGATGAGATTCCAGCTCAACTGGATAATTGAATCCCTTCCCACAGTCTCCACATTTCCAAGGTTTCTCCTCAGTGTGACTGGATTTGTGCTGCAACAGTTCAGATGATTGGTTGAACCCTTGTCCACACACAGAACATGTGTACACTTTCTCTCTGCTGCGAATGCTGCAATTTCCTTCCATGTTCAAAATCCAATGATATCTAAGTCACGATAAACTGGGCTGCTCGGTCAGGTCCTGACGTGATGTTCAGTTTGGGTTTCCAGACCGCAAATCTTTCCCTTCCAAAAGTCTATAAAAACAGAGAAAAGAGAGTGAAAGATGACCCACTAAAACACAAAATCAGATTGTGAAGTTGATCTGAATGAACCTGGTCATTTGTGGGGCTAGGATTAGGGAAGTGACCATAAGAACAGTCAGTACCATAAAAACTCAACAGTCACTCATTTCTACCAGAGAAATGTCTGGCTCGACACAAGGTTTTGACGTCAATGGGAAGAGAGACAAGAGAGAGAAGTGGAACAGGCAAAGGACAACAGAGACAATTTTATATCTACAACTCAATCAGCACTTTGGCAGACTCTTCCAATTTCAACCTCTGCCTGTAAGGACCTGAGCAGCAGCTAAATTATCTTTCAGATCGCTCTAACTTGTCTGACTTCCAGTTATGAATGAGCCGAAATATCTTCTATTTAAATATTTTCTTCAGTTTCCAGAATAAACACCCCTATTGAGGATACACTGAACTGATGGAACAGGAGAATCGACATTTCCGGCATGAGCCCTTCTTCAGGAACGAGGAAAGTGTGTCCAGTAGGCTAAGATAAAAGGTAGGGAGGAGGGACTTGGGGGAGGGGCGATGGAAATGCGATAGGTGGAAGGAGGTCAAGGTAAGGGTGATAGGCCGGAGTGGGGGTGGGAGCAGAGAGGTCAGGAAGAAGATTGCAGGTTAGGAAGGCGGTGCTGCATCCTTGCAAGAGGATTCGCAGTAGGTTAAAATCTTCGAGGGGAAAGTGAGGCACTGCCTTCCTAACCTGCAATCTTCTTCCTGACCTCTCCGCTCCCATCCCCACTCCAGCCTATCACCCTCACCTTGACCTCCTTCCACCTATCGCATTTCCAATGCCCCTCTCCCAAGTCCCTCCTCCCTACCTTTTATCTTAGCCTGCTGGACACACTCTCCTCATTCCTGAAGAAGGGCTCATGCCCGAAACGTCGGTTCTCCTGCTCCTTGGATGCTGCCTGACCTGCTGCGCTTTTCCAGCAACACATTTTCAGCTTTCTACACTGAACTGATGTCTTATTTAACTCCCAACTGACTTTGACCACAATTTTGTATTATCATCCAGGTTGCCCACTTCTATCAAAGTAACATAACTCAACTTGTCCTCTGCCTCAGCTCATCTATTTCTGAAACACTGATGCGTTCCTTTGTTACGAGACAAGTATACTTCCTGACTGGTGTCCTACACTCAACCCCTTAGAAACTTGCAATAATCAATATCTCTGCTGCTGATGACATCGGTGACTAAATTTCATTCATGTCCCCATCACCACTTTCCACATTCATCATACACAGGCTCCCAGTCTCAATCATCCCCAACCCCCCACCCCCATTAGCACTGTCCACACTGACCCACACAGGTTCCTGGTTTCTCAATCCCCCACCACACGGTCCTCAGGGACTTACACAGGCTCATAATCAAGCAGCACCTCAATTTGGACCCTTACCCTTCTTTTCAAACCCCCGCCCCACCTTGCCCATTCCTGTTTTCAGTCAGACTGATGTTTGAATTGATTAACAAAGACAAAGAAACATCCCGCTCCTGTGGGACCGAGTGACTGACTGACTCAGATCTTGATGAGAGACTTGGATCGAGCTCCCTGTCTTCAAATTCCGCAGTCTATGAAAAAGTAATCCCTGTGAGTCCAAGTCTAAAACTGCGGATAAGACAAACATTTCTGTTGGCTGGAGTTCGCTGGGTGTCAGTCCTCTCCTAACCCCCTGAAAAATTAAAGATGCACATGCGCCCCGATAAAGATGGCCGCCGCGCAGACCGTCGCCTCTATAAAGATGGCCGCCGCGCAGACCGTCGCCTGTATAAAGATATCGCCGCGCAGACCGTCGCCTGTATAAAGATGTCGCCGCGCAGACCGTCGCCTCTATAAAGATGGCCGCCGCGCAGACCGTCACCTCTATAAAGATGGCCGCCGCGCAGACTGTCGCCTCTATAAAGATGGCCGCCGGGCAGACATTTTGTTAACTGTTGCCCCAAATAAAGATGCCAGGCCACCAAAGACAAGTAACCATGTCCCAGTCTGTCACAAACATAGGGCCTGCAGCATCTAGTTCACGTTTGAACACCTTCCAGATGTTTATAAATCCTGAAAGTCCACATTGGTTCTATTACTACACTCGCTTTCTTTTCCTGACCCAGTCCTGATAAAGAGTCCTGCCGACTCTTCCGATGCTACTTGACCTGCTTGCTACGCTTTTTCCCACTTCCACATTTTATCGACTTCTCACCATTCTCCATCTCCTTCCTTCTCGGACTCCTCGCGCTTCCATCAGACAGCAGTGCGCCTGCGCAGGGATTCGGGTGTGAGGTCATGTGATAGCATCGTGCACCTTGATTGGTAGGAGGACAACCAGTGCCTGAGTCCTCCAGCTCCGCCCCAGAATTGTTCTGGGGCAGGAGGACATTGAGCCCATTGTGGCAACACGAGCCCTCCGACTGAGTACTTGGACTGCATTCCAATCGCCTGCATGTTTCCCTCTAACCCTGCACATTGTTTCCCCTTCTTAAATAAACCCAACGCTCCATCGAATGCTGCTAATAAACCTGTTCTGCACTGCAGTTCCAGATCCTAAATGCACGCTGCGTGACAAAGTTTATTCTCACCTTGCATTTGCTTATTTGCAAAACACTCTACAACGTTTCTCTCTGCTTACTGATCCATTTCCGAGCGGCAGTGGCTTCTCCCCATCTACTCTGTCCAGACCCCCTCATGATATGGAGGTGCCGACGTTGTGTGATTTTTAACATTTTATTAAATCTCTCCTCAGCCTTCTCTTTAAGGAAAATAGTCACAATTTCTCCAATCTTTCCTTATAACTGAAACGTTTCATCCCTGTCCTGATGACAGGTCTGCATTAAATGCAACCATTTCGAAAGAGGGGGGAATGGACAGCAGGGAGAACTTGCGACTGCCAAGGAAGGAGAAATAGGAATATATATTTTCTCACTTGGACTGATCATGATGAATTCTTTAATCTTCTTTCACATAGGGATTGAAGGTAAACTTTTGTTAACAGGGCAACTGAAATCTTCACCTCAACAGATGTTTTACTGCAGTTGTGTGGGGCAGTGTTTCTAAACTTTGTCTCACACTATCTCAACGGTGCAGTGCATGTAGGTTGTTCAGCGTGCGTGTGTGGGAACTGATTGTATGTGAGTGTGGGTTCTAATGTTCTCTGTGTGTGGTAGTGCAGGTCTGCTCTGGGGTCGGTGATTCACCCTGACCAAACCTGTGCTGTACCGGGCAGGAAGATTGTTGAGAGTCTTGCACTCCTCAGGGATACGAACGCCTACATGCAGGACAGATGGTTGATCAGCCTGGACTAGGAGAAAGCCTTTGACAGGATATCACACAGGTATATGAGAGATGTTCTCTCCAAAATGGGCTTTGGGGAGGGGATCTGCAATTGGATCAGACTGCTCTACACCAACAGTGTCAATGCAGTCTCAATCAATGTGTGGGAATCAGATAGCTTCCCAGTCAGATCTGGAGTCAGGCAGGGCTGCTCTATCTCTCCTGCCTTGTTTGTATGCTGCATAGAGCCATTTGCCGAGTCCATCAGGAAGGATGCGAGCCTGAGAGGGGTGACTATTCCTGGCAGTGGGGGCCTGCAGGTTAAGGCCTCCCTGTACATGGATGACGTCGCCGTTTTCTGCTCGGATCCGCTGTCCGTGCGCAGACTCACATGCATATGTGACCAATTCGAATGGGCCTCGGTGGCCAAGGGTAAACCGAGGCAAGAACAAGGCCATGCTCTTATGGAACTGGGCCGACCAATCCTCGATCACCTTCACCGTCAGGACCGACCACCTGAAGGTGCTGGGTATTTGGTTCGGGGGTTATGTGGCGTGCGCCAAGTCTTGGGAGGAGCGTATCAGCAAAGTGAGGCAGAAACTGGGCAGATGGAAGCTACGGTTGCTCTCCATCGCGGGAAAAAACCTGGTCATCAGGTGTGAGGCACTGTCATTGCTGTTATACGTGGCACAAGTCTGGCCTATTCCCAGAACCTGTGCCGCTGCAGTCACCCAGGCCATCTTCCAGTTTATATGGAGGTCAAAGATGGACCGGGTCCGAAGGGACTCACTGTATAAAGATCTGGGCAACGGGGGAAAAAATACACCCAATGCCAACCTGACCCTGATGGCCAGCTTTGTGTATGGCTGCATCAAGCTGTGCGTGGATCCCCGGTACACAAACACCAAGTGTCACTACGTACTGAGGTTCTACCTGCCACCGGTGTTGCGAAGGATGGGCCTGGCCTCGCTGCCACGGAACGCTCCGAGTAGTTGGACCGATCCGTATCACCTGTCCATCGTGGAGAAGTTTATGAAGAAAAACACCTTTGACCAAAAGTCCATCAGGAAGTGGTCAGCACATAGTGTCCTTGAGA
>NC_057754.1:10154384-10193792 GCF_004010195.1 Chiloscyllium plagiosum
CTCCACACAAAGGCCACCTTGCTGATCTTTGAGGGCCCTATTCTCTCCCTAGTTATCCTTAATATATTTGTAAAAACCCTTTGGATTCTCCTTAATTCTATTTGCCAAAGCTATCTCATGTCCCTTTTTGCCTTCCTGATTTCCCTCTTAAGTATACTCCTACTTCCTTTATACTTCTAAGGATTCACTCGATCTATCCTGTCTGTACCTGACATATGCTTCCTTCTTTTTCTTAACCAAACTCTCAATTTCTTTAGTCATCCAGCATTCCCTATACCTACCAGCCTTCCCTTTCACCCTGACAGGAGTATACTTTCTCTAGATTCTTGTTATCTCATTTCTGAAGGCTTCCCATTTTTCAGCCGTCCCTTTACCTGCAAACATCTGCCTCCAATCAGCTTTCAAAAGTACTCGTACTTCTACATGGAAGTGGTCAGGGGTTTGGGAGGTGCTGTCTAAGGTTCTTTGGTGCATTTCTGCATTGCGTCTTACAGGTGGTATAAACCGCTGCTACTGAGCTTCAGTGGTGGAAGGAGTGGATGCATGTGATGAGGTGCAAGTCAAGCTGGCTGCTTTGTCCTGGATGATGCCAAGCTTCTTGAGTGTTGTCAGAGGTGCACCAATCCACACAAATGGGGAGTACTTCATCATACATTTGACTTGTGCCTTGTAGTTGGTGGACAGGCTTTGGGGAGTCAGGAGATGAGTCACTCATTGCAGTATCCCTAGCCTCTGACCTGCACTGTGTCTATGTTATGTGAAGAGTCCTGTTGAACTTCTGGTCAATGGTAACCCAAAGATATTGACAATAGGGATTCAGTGATGGTAAAACCATTGAATGTCAAGGGGCGGTGATTATTGAGATTTTTATTGTTTATTGCTTGGCATTTGTGTGACACAAATGTTTCTTGTCACTTGCCAGCCCAAGGTTGTATATTGTCCAGATCTTCTTGTATTTGAACACTGACTGCTTCAATATCTGAGGAGGCACAAATGGTGCTGAATGTTGTGCAATCATTGACAAGCTTAGATGACTGACCTCCAACTAACACAACCATCTTCCTCCGTGTCAGTCATAATTCCAAACAGCGGAGAGTTTGCTCCCAGTACCCAGTGATTCCAGTTTTGCCACACTCTGTTGAATGCAGCCTTGGTGTCAAGGGCTGTCACTCTCACCTCACCTCTGGAATTCTGCTCTTTTGTCCATATTTGAGCCAAGGCTGTAATGAGATCAGGTGCTGAGTGTCTCTAGCCAAATCCAAACTGGGCGTTCCTGAGCAGGTTATTGAGCCGAATGCATAAGAACAGGAGGGGACAGTGCTCTGAATATGCTCAGTGTCAGTCACCGGGACAGCCTGAGGAAGAACGGATGGTTTGGGAGGAGATTGTGAGGTAGAGTAGAAGTGGAAACCATGGCACAGGGGCATAGTACCTTTCACCCATTGGTTACCAGAAACCCAAGCTAAAAATAAATAAGATTAAAACAAATGTGCTATTGCTGTGCATCCTCCAACCTCCTCCACCATTCAGCACGTCAGAGTCTGGTCATCCTGGTTGCCTGAGAGAGTTCTCAGATCAGCCAGATCGGCAGAGATACAGAATCCTGAAGATAGCTGCTACTCATAACAGGAGAGAGTTCTAGCATGAGGTGACCATGTCGCCAACCTGGATCAGGCTCAGGAAAAGACAGGCAATTCTCTTCAAGCATTCTCTTCAACCAGACAGTGCACAGGAGCTGCATGTCACCACTGACATCATGCACCTGAAGAAAGACATACATCACTAGGGCAGATCACCAAACTATCGACTCCTGGGGGAGGCTTGAGGCCCTGAATAAGAGCCAACAGGAAAATCAAGAGAGAAAAACATGCTCCAAAGAATCTCAAATTGTCTGTTCTAAATTTCTAACCTCTACTGACAGACAGAAGTGTTAATCCTGTGGGTGGAGGCAGGTTACCCAGGAAACTGGCCGCCAGCCATCTTGGTGAGGGCATGAGCCAAGCAACCTGTCTGTTGCCAACACTGGCTGGTCATATTCTGAGGGCTGGCATCATATGGCCTCCTCCCTTCTCCAGCCATTTCCCGAGAACCTGACTTTTCAGAGTCTGAGAGAAGCAGAGCACAGCCCTAGAGTGTAACTCTCCTCACCACACCACCCCAGACTCCTGACACTGGAGATCTGACAGGAACAAATCCCAGGGTTGTCCCACTCACCACACTCCTGCCATAATTTTCCCAAATCTTCTGACCATTAATCCTTGTCACATTGTACATCTTTCAATTTGATAATGTCCTTAACTCCCTTTGTTGGCCATCGATGGTTCATCATCCGAAGAGTGTTCATTTTCTAACAGAATATTTCTTTATTGAGAATGAGTTAGGAAGCATCTCCTTCAAAGTCTCAAGGGACTGAATAGCCTAATCATAACCCTATTTCTGAATATATATTGAACAATATCCTGTTCAGAATGGCATGTATATTGATGAGAGGAGGAGTTTCAGTATCCCAATGGCCAGAAGAGAGAATGACTGAGGAGGGAGAGTGTGTGGGACGGTGAGTTAAATTTCTGGAAAAAGAGAGAAAAACATGTTCCAAAGAATCTCAAATTGTCTGTTCTGAATTTCTAACCTCTACTGACAGACATAATCATCAATTCTATGATTTCTCCAGGATAAGAGGAGACTAATGGATGTTCTGTTACCGATTGCTCCATTCTTGGGTCTTCACTCCTTTCTAGCTTGAGATTATTTCAGTTCTCTTTCCTTCAAATGCTCTATCTTCCAAAGACTCTTCCTTCATTTTGATAGAAATGGACTTTTTCTGAATTGGAAGCAGCAAACACTAATAATGTTCCATACTTTTCTGAATGTCCATTGATTTTGTCCTGGATGATTTGGCTTCGACATTTTATCACCACTGATGCTCAGTTGATTGGCTGTGATTGCTGTTCTTTCTTACAGGGGCTGTAACATTTACGACGTATCAGTCCTTTCGAACCCCTCTGATATGGGAAGAATTGGAAGATTGTGGCCAGAGCTAGGAGTTCCCTGTGAAAGATTTCTGGCACAGGAGCAGTCCTTCAATATCCCATTGGAGGGCCAGTCTTCACAATGGCCTCATGTACATTTGTGGTTCCCATTGCTATGGAGACAGATGATGAAGAAACTAAGGACTATTGTGATGTCACACAGGCCAAGTGCTGGGATGTTGTGAGGGGAGTCTTCATTTTATTTGAGATGACAGGAGGGGATAGATCATTACTAAAAGATGTGTAATCGAAGTTAATGGGTAAAAAAGTAAGGCATCATATGAATTTCAGAAAACATCAAACTTCTCACATTCTGTCGTTAATCAGGAACAGGGATATCTGTACTAATAATGGTGGTGTGTCTGTGTCATGATACTGATGCTCTTATTAAATGCTATACAAATAAGCTATACAAATTTTGATGCCACCCGGTGGACACTGCTGCTTGAAAAAGCATGGGGAAGTACTACAGGATGCCCTGAGCAACTAAAGTGTCAGATGCATCGTGTCACGTGAAGCGGGAAGCTGATCGAAACAGAATGTGCAGAGCGTTATAAAGTCAGCGGGCATCTGGATTATAGGCCCAGCATGCTCCCGCTGCACCACCCTACTAGTGCAGCATGGATGCTTTTCAGACCAGTATTCCATTTTCCTTCTGGCTGGTGGCACAGACTACCCAGAATGATGTCAAACGATCTTTGCTGCTGTTGTGTCATATTCTGTTGACTTGCCCTAGCCATGTAAGTATAACATTTGCCTAACCTCTCACATTTGGTTGGTCCCACTCTGATTTCACTCAGAATTACAAATTTGTCACGGGGCAGATGGAAGACTTGAAGGCCACCTTATCTGTAATGGCTCTCCACAATGAGTAAATGAACATCTCCCTTAGTGTCATTCTTTTGTCTTGTCCCTGTAAATCTACACATTGTTACTTTTAACATAACCATCCATTTCCCTCTTGATTTGATTGAACCTGCTTCTTTGTCACTGTCAGACTGTTATTTACAGGCCCTAGTCACTCCCTGTATGAAAACGTTTTTGCTCATGTCACTTTTGCTTCTTTTCCTATTGATAAATAAATCGCTGCCTAATCGTTCGAGATCTGTTCATGCATGGGAGCATTTTCTCCTTATTAACTCTGTCAGGACACCTCATGACTTTGAAGCCTTCAATCAGATCAGCATTCAACCTTGTGTTCTCTGAGAAGTGTCGCAACTTTCCAATCAATTTTCAATACTGCGATTTTTCAGATGCTGCACCATTCACATGAAGCTGTTCAGTTCTATCTCCAATCACTTCACATTCCCCGCTTCCTGAAGTTTGGCGCCCAGAACAGTGCAACAATCCAACCAGGGGATTCATGCAATGTTGGATTGTCTGGGCAAAAAATCCTGAAACCCTTGTTTTCTCATTCGGCAAGTGTTTTCTGTTGCCATCTTCGCTGCAATGGTGCCTCTACTCCATCCCTACCTCAAGAGGTCCAACCTCATTGAGCGCAGCTTTTCTTTCCCAGAAAGTTGATATGGTGATATCGAAAACAAGCAACCAGGGCTCGTCTGGGGTTGTGTGTGTTTGAGAGTGTGCTGGATAGGGTGTGTGCATGAGTGTGCTGGAGCACATGCCTGTGAGAGAGTGTTTGCATGGGAAGAGGGGAGGGCAGTGTGTATGTGTGCCTGAGAGAGATTGTGTAAGTATGTGAGTATGCAAGAGTGTGTGTGCATATGTGCTTGTGTGTGAAAGGGTGTATATTCCAATGGGGTCATCTGGAGTGTGACATGAACCCAAGGTCCCAGTTGAGGCCATCCTCATGGGTACCAGACTTGGCTATCAGCCTCTGCTTGGCCACTCTGCATTGCTGCCGTCCCAAATTCCACCTTGGAGGATGGTCACCCGAAGATCCGAGGCCGAATGTTCTTGATGGCTGAAGCGTTCCCCAACTGGGAGACAATATCCCTGTGTGACGATTGTTGCACGGTGCCCTTTCACCTGTTATTGTAGCATCCGCCTAGTCTCGCCAATGTACCATGCCTTGAGGCATCCTTGCCTGCAGCATATGAGATAGACAACATTGACTGAGTCACATGAGTACCTGTTGCATACATGGTGGATGGTGTTCTTACGTGTAATGATAGTATCCGTGTCAACACTCTGACACGTCTTGCGGTGGTTGCCATGACAGGGTTGTACGGTGTTGTGGTAGATGTCCTGAAGGCTGGGTAGTTTGCTGCAAACAATGATCTGTTTAAGGTTTGGCGTTTGTTTAAAGGCAAGACATGGAGGTGTAGGGAAGATCTTGGCGAGGTGCTCATCCTCATTGATAATGTGTTTCAGGCTGTGAAGACATTTCTCCTCATCTCAGTCAAAATGGTTTACCCTTAAACTGACTCCTGATCATTGGAACATCCTTCCTGCATTGACCCTGTCTTGTCCTGTTACAGGTTTCTATGAGATGCTGTCCAGATTCCCCCCTACCCCCCACCACACCCTCTCTTTTAAACTCCAGTGAACATCGTTCTAATCAGCTCAGCCTCTCCTCATCCATCAGTCCTGCCATCCCAGGAAACAGTCAGGTGAACCTTTGCTACACTCCCTCCATGACCAGACCATCCTTCTTCAGTTAAGCAGACCAGGCGTGGTCTCACCACAGTCCTGTACAATTACAGCAAGCATTCCTGTCCCTGTACTCGAATCCTCTCACTAGGAATGCCAACGTATCATTTATCTTCATCGCTGCCTGTTGTGTGATCGAGTGTTTGCAGACATGCCAAATTGATAGGAAGATAACGAGAGGAAATCTGGTAATGGTAATAATTTGTAGAATTAGCAAAAGGCAGGCAGAAACTTGGTAGAGTTAACGACAAGAACAAAGAGGGGCCGATAATGGGCAACAAAGAGAAAGCTGTTAAAGAAACAAGATAGAGCCTGTTACCAGAAACACTGACAAAAGCGAAGATGGGATAATAAATATATTGAAGCATCCTCAGAGCATAATAGATACACGTTGAATATTTTATCCAATTGTAATGTGCTCTGAGAAGCTGATGCCAATACAATAAACTCTCATTGATTATTGCAGCATTCCAATCAGTCATTTTCAGATTTTGATCCACTGACATGATATTCCAATCTCTCTGTCTCTGATTCCAATCACGTCTCTCCTTCCCTGATCTCTTGAGCTGTAGATGACTCTTGTGCGGATGTGACACGCTAAAAGGAGCGTTGCATTAATAAAGAAGCAAATGTTCCAGTGACACCATTAAAATCGTTGGAGACCGCCATGAATCACAGCCTAAAAATTGCAACTTGACTCCTATTCAATCCAGTATGCAGTGATTACATAGAGCACTTAGCCGGCCTGAGTGGGATGTGTTTGAGATCAGTGGCAGAAGCAAATGTGAAAATAGAGAGTGCTGACCTTAATTTTTCAATTCACATTTGTTGACTTGCAAGAGGATTCACACATTGGACCCTGTTTATGAAACCACTGTCTGGCAAAACACAGGGACCTCAGTGCAGAGGAACAGGAGAAGGTCATTAAGCCCATCGAGGTTGTTCCAACATTCAACAAAATCATGGCTCATCTCTGACCCAACTCCACACACCTGCCTTTGGCCAATATCGATTAACACCTTTACTTAACAGAAATCACCCACCTCAGATTTAAACTGAACAACAATCCCAGAATGCACTACTGTTTGTGGAAGAGCGTTGCAAACATCCACCGCTCTTATCTACCATCCTAACATCTCTCCTGAATTTTCTAGCCCTAAGTCTGAGACTATGCTCCCCCCCCCCCCCCACCCCATTCTTGAATCTCCAATATTTTCTTCCTAAGTTGCTCAGAACAGCTCGCAGTACTCTGATTGGAATCTAACCAGGGTTTGTATAACTGTGTAACATACACAGTGTAACTCCCGCACAGTCAGTCTAACATTGACGATGTGGAAAGTTCTGCCAGATTTTCAGCAAGATCTACAATTACTAAAATACTGGTTTGTAGATGCACTGACTTGCTAAAAGCAAATTGAAAAGTTGGGCTATTGAAGGAATAGAGATGTTTGGCGCCTGTAGATTTTCTATTTATTTGTCTCATTGTAGAACATCTCTGGTGAAGTTCGCAGTTACCACTTATCCTGAATTTTCCTGTCATCCTGATCTCCTTGAGTGTTGTTCAGGGGGAGTTCACGGAATTCAACTCAGTGCAGAAACAATGCTGTATCTCTGTGGTCAGGCTGGGTCCGTGCATCAAAGGAAAACTTCCAAATGGCCGTGTTTCCATGCATGTACTTCCCTTCAACTTCCACGTGGGAAAGGCTACGTGTGTTGTGTGGGTAAGGTAGTCGTGTTACTGTAGGACATACTGCAGATATTGCAGCCACTCCTGTGTTGATGGCTGAGGGAGTGCTTGTGGCAGAAAGGATTCAAGCCCAATCCCAGTGAGACCATGCCTACAATATTGTGTGCAGTTTCTGATCCCCTTGTCTAAAGAAGGGCATCATTGCTAAAGAGGGAGCGCAGACTGATTCAGGGCTGGCAGGACTGGCAGATGAGGAGAGGTTTGAATCAATTCCCTGGAATTTTGAAGAATGAGAGATGTGATCTCACTGAAACCTAGAAAATCTAACAAGTCCCGGCAGTGTAGATGCAGCAAGGATGTTCCCACTAGCAAAGCAGACTAGCACCAGGGATCACAGTCCAAAGATACGAGACTTATGACTGATATTTAGAGAAATGGCTTCAGCCAGACAGTGGTAAGCTGGTAGAATTCTCTGCCACAGAAAGGGGTTGAACCTAAAACGTTGCATGATATCAAGACGGAGTTGGGTATAGCAGTAGAGGCTAAAGGGGGGTCAAAGGATGTGGAGAGAGTGTGGGAACAGGACACTAAGTTGGATGATCAGCCATGATCATACTGAACAGCAAAATAAGCTCGAAGGTCCAAATGGCTACTCATGGTCATAGTTTCTCTGCTTCTAAGGGCTGGCTGTAATCGAGCTGTTTGTTTCCCTTGCAGTTGCATGCATACAGGCATGTGGGGGAATATTCCATCACGTTCCAAATGGATGCCATGGACAAATGGAATGAGTTATCCACCTCAGAACTCCCAATCTCCAACCTGCTTTTGGAGCCACATTGGTGGCTG
This sequence comes from Chiloscyllium plagiosum, assembly GCF_004010195.1. Taxonomy (NCBI): domain Eukaryota; kingdom Metazoa; phylum Chordata; class Chondrichthyes; order Orectolobiformes; family Hemiscylliidae; genus Chiloscyllium; species Chiloscyllium plagiosum. The sequence continues at coordinate 10,162,560 of NC_057754.1, forward strand.
GCCTCAGTTAGTTACTTTGGGACGTTAAGAGATGGCAAAACTATTAAACGTCAAGCTATTTTCTCATGTTGAAGATGTTTATTGAGTGGCATTTGAGATCAGCAAATTTGCAGCAAACACTCCCATTTCTGATCTCATGAAGGTGCAACGTGTATGATTAAGGCAGCTGAATATTTTGGGGTCTGCTGTTCTGAAAGTTTTCTGAAGTGATATAGTCCAGTTGACGGCCTGTGTCCACGCAGGCATCCCCCGCTTTTCAAAAGTTCGCTTTACGCCACTTTGTTTTTACGAAAGACCTACATTAGTACAGGTGCGCAATCCTTTATCCAAAATGCTCGGGACCAGCTGGTTTTTGGAATTCAGAATTTTTCGAATTTCAGATTAAGTGACAGTTTGGTGGTGAAATCTTTTAAAATCTTACCGGAGCAGCAGACTCACTCAATAGAAAAGGCCCAGAAACAGTTTTCGAGGCCTGATGGTGCTGGGCCACACCCCCAACGTCGCATCTGAGGGACACACATCAAGTGGGTGTCGACTTAGATTAATTGTTTGCACCTTGTTAATGAGAAAAAAACTTCACAAAAAAACCTTTGGACTTTGGAGCTTTTCGGATTTCAGGATTTCGGATAAAGGATTGTCTACCTGTACTTGTTTTTGTACCCGAAAGCAATCCGAAGAGGATTTTTGCTTTTATGAAAAGAGACGAAACTTTTCCCATATAAATTAATGCTTCTTTGCTTTACACCATTTCAGCTGATGAAACATTTCATAGGAAAGCGCTACTTTCGGATAGTGGGGGTTACCTGTACATCAAACATCGCAGTGGCATTATAAATTGGCAATTTGTGAATTGGTAGAACATTGGGAGCAGATCTAATCTATAGTTACACCGAAGCATAGAAAATCAGAGCAGTCATGGGCCATTCAGCCCCTCTGGCCTGCTCTTCCAACGAACTACAATGTTCCTTCTTTCTCCTATATCCTTTGATCCCTTCAGCCCCAATTAGCACGATATCCAACTCCTTTTGAAAAATATTCAATGTTTTGGTCCCAATCGCTTTCTGTGGCAAAAAATTCCATTGGCTCACCATGCTTTGGGAGAAGATGCCTCTCGTCCTCTCTCTCTCTCTCTCAGTTGTTCAGGAAGGGCAAATCTGTTCCGTGGGGGACAACAGCCAACAAGGAACGCATATATTTAGCGTTCTTCAGAACTGGTCAGTAGAAAGCAAGTTGATAGTGAGGCATCTGAGAGTGGGTTGAGCAGAAAGAGATAGATTTAAACAAGTGTTATCAATGAGGAGTGCAAGGCAGAAAGGTTTGGTGAGTGATTCACAGAGACTAACATACAGTCATCTGTAAACACCGCTATTCATGGTGGAACTCTGAAATGGAATTTGTGGGTGCTCAGGCTACTAGAAATAGAAGGACATGGTCAACCTGGAGGGTGTTAGAGCTGTTGAAGATTATAGAGACAGCAGGGAGAGATGACTTGTGGCAGGACTCAAGAACAAGCAGGTTAACGGTGAGGGGTTGCTGGAGTGGATTCCTGCTTCAATCAGCGAGCACGATGGGGTAGAACTTGGTGAGCTCAGGTAGAGTTAGCAGGATGTTCCATGACTGCATGTCATGATGGATAGAGTTTGGGAAGAAGGATCTCTTCTTCATTCTCACACAGTGTTTTACAGACACTGACAACTCCTTTGATGAAATTACTTTCCCTCTTGTCATTTCTATTTGTTTTCCTCATGACTTTAAATCTCGGCTGGCTCATTCTCAATTCTTTCACTCATGGGAGCAGGCTTCATCTGCCCAGACAGTTCAATCTTTGGAACGTTCAATCAGACCAGCTTTTAGTCTTCTCTTCTCTAAGGGAAAAATGTCCCAACTTCTCCGATCTGTCTTCATAACTGGCATTACATTTATTTCCAGCCTGCAACAGGCAAGGAGGCTCAGATTTGACCTAAGATTGAGTGCAACCACCAGCTTACAGAGCGGGTTCAGGTAAGATCTTTTCCAATGACACTGTAAACAACGAGAGCTAACAGATTGTTCAGAATTTCAGTCGCATCTGACATGGAGACAGTGAACAGTAACAATAGGAACAAGCAGAGTGTCAGCATTTTGAGATTTGTCAGCATCCTTCAATTGTACTATGAGGAGAGAATGGACAAAACTGAAAAGAATGAAAAAACAATTTGTTGAACTCATAACCTCATTGGTGAGGGAGTGAAAGACATAGAAGGGCAAACTTTTAGGCAAACAGAAATTGACGCTATTATGATAGCTGGTACCATGTCAATTTATTAAACAGAAGCTCTGGTTATCTCCCATGGGTACGATTTGCAGATGAAGATTGAAGTTTCTTCCAGGAGTTACAGATTATAGCAATCTTTCAGAATAGGTGCAAGAGGCTCACGGTTCTCTTGGGAGGTAGTTGGAATAGATAAGTACTCACTCTCCAAATGCAATTCAAAATCTATTATGTCCACAAGAATTTGCATATGCATAGTATATTTAAAGGATTCATATGTTCCATAGGACGTTTCATTGGTCCCCTGTATTGCAAACTGACCCTAGTGTGGGTCCAGTCATTCCAAACATCCATCCAGAATTTGGATGAGCAAATCAAGCATAAAACATCCACGTGTGAAGACAATTCATCACTGCACTTCATTATAACTCATGCAGAGGAGGTAAAGAGGCTTTGGAAGTTCAGTAAATTGGTAAACATGTGGAAAGTGCAAATATGAAGTTGTCCACATCTCTTGGAAAAAAGAAACCGAATGGAATAGTATTAATTAAAAGGTGGGCGGGGGGTGGGGTGGTGCATAGTGGCTCATAGTGGCTCAGTGGTTAGCACTGCTGTCTTACAGCACCAGGAACCCAGGTTCAATTCCAGCCTCGGGGGTCTCTGTATGGAGTTTGCACATTCTCCCCATGTCCCTGGGTGCTCCGGTTTCCTCCCACAATCCAAAGATGTGCAGGTTAGGTGAATTGGCCTTGCTAAATTACCCATTGTGTTCAGGGATGTGTAGGTTAGGTGCATTATTCAGGGGAAATGTAGAGTAATAGGGGAATGGGTCTGGGTGGGATACTCTTTGTAGTGTCGGTGTGGACTTGTTGGGCCAAATAGCCTGTTTCCACACTGTAGGGATTCTATTCTATCCTATTCTATTCTACTCATACACAGAATGATTCCCATCAATACACCAAAGAACTGAGGATGCCGGAAATTGGAGGCTGAATCAGAAAGGCCTGGAGAAACCTGGAAGGTCTGGCAGCCTTTATGGAGAGAAAACAGGGTTAATGTTTTGAGTCCATTGACTCTTCGGTACTCAGTTCACTCTAGAGATGCTGCCTGATTGGTGGAGTTTCTCCAACAATTTCTATTTGTTTCACTGTACCCATGATCCTGTCCAACTCTGTTTCCAATCACGTCACATCCCCTTCCAAACGTCTGGCGCCCAGAATTGCATAATATTCCACCTGGACAATTCATTTAGATTCTTATTGCACGTGTTGCTGTGTATTATTCGCTGCAATGACTTCTCTGGCCCTGATACTAAAATCCACATATCATTGAGTACAGCTCTGTCTGAAATTAGCCAAGTGAAAGGCAGGCAGCCAGTGACTTGAACCTGGACCTCTCCCATGTCACTGTTGTATAAGTTTCAAAGTGAGAATCACACCCCTCAAGCAATGAGCCATTGACTCTGTGACGCATTGAACAAACCTTATGCATTTTGTTCTAACAAAGTCTATTCCCTGTTGCTTCAAGACAAAAGGCAGAAAACAGTTTGAAGAATACCATCTTCCCATCCTGACTCCCTCCTCCCAGGAGCCTGCTGTTTGATTGTTTTTCCCTGGACTGGAGTTTGCAGATCACATGAAAATTGCCGGTATGGTAAATAGCGAGGAGGAAAGCCTTAGACAACAGGATACTATTCACGGGCTGCTTAGCTGGGGAGAACAATAGCAAATAGAATTGAATCTTGCGAAGTGTGACATGATGCATTTTGGTAGAATCAGCAAGGCAACAGAGTACACAATAAATCGTAAGACATGGCGAAGTACAAAGGGTCAGAGGGAACTTGCTTTGCAAGTTCACAGATTAGTGAAGGCAACAGGACTGTTGGGTCATTTAATTGTGAAGACCTATGGGATACCTGCCTTTGGTCATTTTGGCATTAACTACAAAACCAGGAGGCGATGACGGATTTTATAGGCTGTTGGTGAGGACACAATTGGAGAATTCCCTTCAATTCTGTTCGCCACACTACACAAAGGATTTGATTGGACTGGAGCGTGTCCAGAGGAGGCTTAGTAGGATGTTGCCTGCACAGGCACATTTCCACTGTTAAGAAAAACTAGATAGATTGGGTTTGATTTTCTGACAGCAGTGATTACGACTCTTTAAATTTTAAGATAGCTATGAACAAGGATAAGTCAGGACCTTGTGGGAAGATACTAAATTGGGAGAGGGCACAGTACGTCAGTATTGGGCAGGAGCTAGGGAGTGTTAATTGGGAGGAGCTGTTATCAAACAAGCCCACATTTGACATGTGGGAACTGTTTAAAGAGGGGAGAGTTCAAGATTGGCATTTTCCAGTAAGGAGGAAGGACAAGGATGGCAAGGTAAGGGACCCTTGGATAATGAGGGAGGTTGTGAAGTTAGTCAAAATGATAAACGAAGCACATGTAAGGTTTAGGAAGCTAAAATCGGACGGGGCCCATGAGGAATATAAGGAAAGCACTAAAGTACTCAAGCAGGAAATTAGGAGAGCAAGAAGGGGCCATGAAATGATCTTGGCAAGTAGAGTTAAAGAGAATCCCAAGGCATTCTATAGATACATTAAAAACAAAAGAATAACTCAAGAGAAGGTAGGACCATACAAGGATAAAGGAGGAAACTTGTTCTTGGAGGATGTGGATGAGATCTTAAATGAGTACTTTGCATCAGTATTCACTGAGGAAACAGATATGGAAGATAGTGAGATTTGACTGGAGCATACTAATATCCTAAGGCACTTTGAGATCGAGAAATAAATGGCATTGCGTCTCTTGAAGAGCATTAAGGTGGGTAAGTCCCCAGAGCCTGATGGTATCTACCGCTGGTTATTGAGAGAGGCACAAGAAGAGATTGCTGGGGACTTGACCAAGATCTTTGTATCCTCACTAGCCACTGCAGAGGTCCTGGAGGACTGGAGAGTAGCTAAGGTTGTTCCTCCATTCAAGAAGTAAAATATGGATAATCAGAAAACTCTAGCCTGGTGAGTCTCACATCAGTGGTTGGGAAGCTATTGCAGAGAATACTAAAGGATAGAATTTACACACATTTGGAAAAGGACGCCTAATCAGGGACAGACAGCAGGGATTCGTGCAGGCAGGTAATGTCTTACTAACTTGATTGGATTTTTCGATGAGGGTAGATCAGTGGACATTGTTTACATGGATTTTAGTAAGGCTTTCAACAAGGTCCCTCATGGTAGGCTCATCCAGAAGATTAAGATGCATGGGATCCATGGGTGACTTGGCCGAATGGATTCAGAATTGGCTTACCCATAGAATACAGAGAGTAGTGGTGGTCAGGTTTTTTTTGGTTGGAGGTCTGTGACTAGTGGTGTTCTGCCATATGTGACACATATAAATGACTTAGATGAAAATGTATGGGTAGATTAGTAGGTTATGCAGATGATACAAAGATTGGTGGAGTTGTGGATAGTGTGGAAGGCTGTCAAATGGATATAGATCAGTTACATATATGGGTGGAGAAATGCCAGATGGAGTATAATCTGAGTAAATGTGAGGTGCTGCACTTTGGGAGATCAAATGTTATGGAAAAGTATACAGCTAATGGCAGGACCCTGTACAGCATTGATGTACAGTAGGATCTTGGGGTTCAAGTCCATAGCTCCCTGAAAGTGATCACACATGTAGATGGGGTGGTAAAGAAGCCTTATGGCATGCTTGCCTTGTTGGCTGGGGAATTGAGTACAGACTCAGAATGTGATGTTGCAGCTTTGTAAGGCATTGGTTAGGCCACATTTCCAGAATTGCATTCAGTTCTGGTCACCACATTACAGGAAGGATGTGGAGGCTTTGGAGATGGCGTAGAAGAGATTGACCAGATTGCTACCTGGATTAGAGGGTATAAGCTGTAAGGAGAGGCTAGAAAAACTCAGGTTGTTTTCTCTTGAGCAGCAGTGGCGAGGGGAGACTTGATAGAAAGTCTATAAAATTATGAGATGCATAGGTAGCATTGATGGCCAGAATCTTTTCCTCAAAGTACAAATTTCTAATACCTGGGAGCATGCATTTGAGCTAACAGGGTGAAAGTTCAAAGGAGACAAGAGAAGCAGATTTTTTACACGGAGAGTGGTAGGAATCTGGAACACACTGGTGCCAGTAGTGGGGCATTCACAGAAGCACATGAATATGCAAGGAATGGAGGGATATGGACCAAGGGCAGGCAGAAGGGATTAGTTTCAGTTGGCATCATGTTCGACACAACAGTGTGGGCCGAAGGGCCTGTTCCTCTGCTGTACAGTTTTGTTTTCTATGAAACTGAGTGGGAATGTGATCGACGCACAGAAAATTTAGATGTGTATAGATATGGGAAATAGGAATAATGTCTCATTATTCAATGTCTTAACAACAAGGGCATATGGCTTATGGTAAGGGGATGCTGGTTTGGAAGAATGTTCAGGAAGATTTCTTTCATGCACAGGATGAAAGGTATTTAGAATTCAATGCTTTAATATCTCACAAATGCAGGAAAGATCACAACTTTTCAGAAGCATTCACTTGAAGCGACAGAAAACACATTGTTAAGGTGTTGGAAAGTGAGATGAGGATAGTACTTATTCCTGATGAAATGTGCATGCACAATGGATTAAAGGATATTCTTCTGTGCTGTAAACCACACAGGTCAGAGCGCCTGCGATGCTCTGCGGCATAATGGAGAGCACCTTGACATTCCAAGGGATTGGTTAGCATTTGCCATTCAAAAGTCGTTCGTCCGACCAGCAGTGTAGAACTTCAGTTCAGGTTTCACATGAATCAATGATATTCTGTAAAAACTGCTCTACACTTTGGTCATTTCTCTTCCTTCTCCACCCCACCCCAATCACACTGCCCAGAGGAAGTTTGTCAGCTTCTCAGGTCAACTGGTCGTGAAATGATATCTTTCAATCGATGATCAGACCAGAATTAGCTGCTCTCTCAACCAAAGTTGATGGAGAAATCCAACTGGCATTGAGTATAACATTACCTTTCCACCATTTACCAAACATTTTTGAATATATGTAAAGTACAGAGTGTATGATTTCCAATGGTGTACATGGTTCGGGGAATGGGATGGGAAGAGTCATTGGAAGTGTCAAATCAGTTATGACCATATTGAATGGTGGGACAGATCCGACTGGTTGAATGTTGCAGATTTTCTGTGTAGTTTCTGGCGAAGAGCTTTAAACAATAATGCAATGAGGAGAATGCAAACCTACACCACTCACTTTCAAATTCACCACCTTTAACCTGCCTTTCTCACAGCTGGAATAGAAAGCTCCTGTTGCAGCTTTAGATCAGAGTGGAGGAGCCACAGGTGCTCTGTCAGATTGTATACTGCTTCATACAGGGTTCCAACTGGACACATGGAACCAGTAACCATGTGGATATTGGAGATTCAGGTGGTAGATTTCTGACTTGCTGAGCTGGGGTTGTGGCTGTCACGCTGAACGCATGAACTTTTTAACATATTCAATCCACTTAGGATTTTTGCTACTTGCCTGCAAAACTGACGACAAGCAATCAGGGCTTATCTGGGATTTGAGTTCAGGACCTCTCACACATCTGCAACGTACAAGCCCCTAAGCAAGGATCATTCAGCCAGACCAGCATTCCATTAGCGCAGTCTGAAACCCACACCGGAACCAGCTGAGACTTGCTCATTGTTCTTTCCAATGAAGTACATTCCAGGTAGCTCTGGGAATTCAAATTAGCAATGAGTTTCAAGAACATCTTCTTCTCGTTCTTTCTCCCTGCTTGACCCTTCCCTGAGGACACATGCGTGCATTTTTTTCCACCCTCTCAAACATTTCAGGAGGGAGGCATCAGGATCACGCATGCACAAGAGATTAGCAAGTTTGTTTGCAAACTTCCTCCAAATGTATTTCATCCGAGGCTGACAGAAAGAGGCACCAGAGAATCTTCCCTCAGGTAAATTAAATGAGATCTTTCTGTGCAGCCAGTGTACTCAGCCCCCTACTATTCTCCTTATACACTCATGTGTGGCCAAATTCCGTACCCACTCCATTTAAATGTTTGCTGGTGACATTGGAGGTCGGATCTCAAACAATGACGAGACCGAATGCTGAAAAGGGGTTCTGTGCTTAGCAGTATAGTTTGCAGACATCAATCTCTACATCAATGTCAGCAAAACAAAGGAGCTGGTCACTGACTTCAGGAAGCGGAGGGCAATGCCCCTTTCTTCATCAATGGTGCCAAGGTGGAGATGGTCGAGAGTGTCAAGCTCCTGGGAGTGATAATCACCAACAATCTGCTCTGGTCCACCCAGGTCAATGCAATGGCCAAGAAAGCACAACAACGTCTCTACCACCTCAGGAGGCTAAGGAAATTCGATTTGTCCACAAGGACCCTTACTAGTTTTTATCGATGTATGAGAGGAAACATCCTACCTGGATGCATCACAGCCTGCTATGGCAACTGCTGTTCCCAAGATCACAAGAAAATGCAGAAAGTCATGAGCACAGCCCATCACAGAAATTAGCCTTCCCGGAATTGACTCCATCTATAGTTGCCTCAGGAAAACAACCAGCATAATAAAATACCCCTCCCAACCAGTTTATACTCTCTTCCACCCTCTTCTGTTAGGCAGACAATATAAAAGTTTGAATATACGCATGAATTGATTCAAGAACAGCTTTTTCCCCATTGTTATCAGTGTTTCGAATTGACCTCTCAAATATTAATCCCAATCTTTCTCTCTGCCCCTCTTTGCAGTGGTAGCTCTGTCCTGCTACCTTGATGCACTTTGAATGGTATCATGTGCCTGTATAGCACATCAAATATCCCGGCACATGTGACAACAATAAATCAATCAGGGATTTGTCTCCACACAGCAATTGTGCAGATACTTTTTGCAACACTGGTGTCAGTTTGTCTGCTACCAACTGACAGGAGTTAATATGTTCTGGATCAGTGCTGCTGGAAGAGCACAGCAATTCAGGCAGCATCCGACATATGTGACAACAGCTATCCCAGATTAATAGAATCTGAGTGGAACAGTCATTCACTGTCGCTTGTATCTCTATACCATTACTCAAGAAGGTGATATCTCTCCTAATACTGGTGAACCACGTCGCTGCCTCCGATGTGCTGATCCTCTTGTCCTTCACCCAGGACACTGCTGTTTTAAAAAATGGAGGGAATTAATTACTGCACAGCATCGTGCGCATTGAAGACATTGCAACCAATGAGTTTAAACTTCACCAGCTCATTCCCTTCTCAGAGAACAGCTTTTATGAATAGATTATAGAAGACCATCCAGACCTTTACACGCATACGACATCACCAGTGTATCAATACGTGAGATAATTATTTCAGCTGCATGGAGTTATTGAAAACAGGAAGCTGATCAAAATGGAGGGTACAGAACAAGAGTAACTATTGTTACTGCAGTACACACACAGGCAGCAAATTGCAAGTCTCAAACAGCAGAGGGCGGTCTAGACACATTGATCTCTGGCTTATGGGCCCAGAACAGTCCCGCTGCTACCATGGCACGGAGGCTTTTCACACAGGTATTGTGGTTTGTGGCATGTCCCATCGAGAATGAGGTCAAGAGATCTTCACTGTTGTACAATATTCTGTTGCACAGATGTGACCCAGCTCTGTAACGTTGCTTACCTTCCCACATTCTTGGTTCAACTCTGATTTCACTCAAAATCCCAAGTTTGTCACAGCGCAGACAGAGCCCATGCAGTCACCGTCTCTGTGCCTGCTCCCCAAAACGAATGAATTAGTATTTCTATTAGTGGCATTCATTCTTGCCTTCTCCCTGTAACTCTGCACTTTGTTCTTTTAACATAACCATCGAGTTCCATCTAGATGGCGATGAAACAGACTACAGATGGGAGGTGGAAGATCTGGAAAAATGATGCACTGAGAACAACCTAGCTCTCAATGCTGGCAAATCCAAGGAACTTGTAATTGACTTTCAGCGGGATGTTACTCACGCCCCCCTATACATTAACAGCACAGAGGTGGAACGAGTGGAGAGGGTCAAGCTCCTGGGAGTGGTCATCCACAACAAGCTTTCTTAGACTCTTTATCTGGACGCACTGGTTACAAAGGCCCAACAACGTCTCTTCTTCCTCAGGCAGCTGAGGAAATTGGGCATGATGGCGAATACCCCCGCCAACTTTTATAGGTACACCATCGAGAGCATTCTGTCTGGATGTATCATTACCTGGTATGGCAAGTGTACCATTCAAGATTGGAGACGGTTACGGGGAGTGTGAACTCAGCCCAGACAATCACAAAGGCCAACCTATAGAATCCATCTACCAGGATCGCTGTCAAGGAAAGGCCGCCAGCATTCTCAAAGATCCATCCCACCCTGGCAATGTTTTTCTACAACCTCTACCATCGGGGAGAAGGTACAGAAGCCTGAACATACGCACCAGCTGGTTTTGAAACAGTTTCTACCCTACTGTTGTTAGAATACTGAATGAACTCACAAACTCTTAACATTCACCTGTACCTGTGTTTTTGTTTTTGCCTCTATTTACCTATAACTTACTTACCTATGCTAATTAACTGTGTGATCTGCCTATATTGCTCACAAGACAAAGCTTTTCACTGTGTTTCAGTACACGTGACAATAAATTCAATTCAATTCAATTCAATTCCCTCTTGTTTCAATTGAACGTGTCTCTTTCTCACTCTCAGACACTAATTTGCAGAACTGAACTCCTCTCTGCGTGAAAACATTATTCCTCAGGTCACTTTTACTTCTTTTCAAGTGACTTTCAATCTCGATCCTTTCATGCGTGGGATAGTAGTTTTTCCATATTTACACGGTCTGGATGCCTTGTGACTTTGAAAACGTCAAACAGATTAGCGTTCAAAAGGGTATCCTGTCACTCAGATGCACTGCACCTGATGTGTATAAACTTCACCACCTTTCTCCCAGCTCAGTTAATAGATTTTATTGTTCAAATCATCCCAAAGCGACACAGAACAGGATTCAAATCATCATCTTGACACCTCCTGGGGAGAAAAGGAATGCGCGAGAGTGGACAGTTTCAACTAGTGCAGGTTTTCAGCATTTACAATCTTTGCCTGTGTGTCAGTACAAACAATTTGAAAGATTAATTCTTTTACTTGTAGCAGGAAACAGCTCCTCAAAACAGCTCAGCAAATTGTGCAGAGCAGCAGAGACTTCTCCCTGATGTTAGTGAAATGAAAGACAGCAGAGTACGGTTTCCATGGTCTGACGGTTAGGGTATGGGCCCAGTGCAGTCCCACCGCAGTACTCTGTTTGCATGAGCTGAACACAAATAAAGAAATTACTCCGTGACAAGTTCTGTTTCACTGAATTCTGAGAAGAATCGAAGCCGATGAAATGAAAAGCCCCGTAACTGCGGGGCTGTAAACATGTCTGTGTGGAATTATTTTTCAGACTCGATAAGAGTGCAGTGCTGCTTGCAGGAGACAGCACTGGGGACAGGCATTAATGGCCCGCACTTGTGTACTTGATGCGGAATGTTTCAAATCCCTAAATGAGGCAAAAAGTCACAAATGAACAAAATAATACACAAACCACAGAAAAAGCGGATATTTTCCAATGAAGTCTGTTTCTCGGTATGTCATTTTCCTAAACCTGGTGCTCCAAGAATCACTAGTCTATGTTAAAAAAGCTGCACTGGAGGAGGCTTGATCTTACACCATCGGTATTTCAACTTGGTCCATATGCCTACTTGCAATATTAGTTGACCCCTTACTGTGCTAATTTAGCATATGTTAAGAGTTTAAGGGCCAACAATCATTTCTGTAACAGGGATTCGAACTAAGGTTGCTGTATCTAAAGAGGAGAGCACTAATCACTACAGATCACAGGGCCACACCATGAACCAAGTCATGGATGATAAAAAATAAATATAGCGCTAGAGAGCATGTCAGCGGCAGCACCTTCCACAGAACAGGAATCCTTACCACAGCCCATTTTTTTATCTGCCTGAATATGTGATGGTCTCCATTCCCTCATTAAGATAGTAGCACTCAGGGATACACTCAGCTTCCTCTTCTGTGTACGCTTTGTGATACAATTGCTTCAGTTTTTCATCTTTCTGTTGTAACTCAGTTAATTACTCTGAGCTAAAAATATCCAAGTTGTCCTCCACCTGGTCTTGTTTTGTCTCAACTAATTGATCAAACATTGTCTCTGATAATTTTACTTCAACTCCCTTATCTGTATTATTTGATTTCTCCTCCTCTTTCAACTGGTGACTTTGTGATCTCATTACCACACAGTCCGGAAAAATCCCAGGATATGCTTCCTGTCATACCTCAGTTGCCTGATTTTCTACTGGCATTTCAACCAAAGTAGGCAGCACCCCTACCTGTGATCCATCTATATCATTAACAAGGACAAATTGTATCGCAAGAGCTGAATGCTCTTCTAGTATTCCTACCACAACTTCTCCACATTTCACTGAACACTCTAACCTCACTCTACCTAACTGAGCACTTCTTGTCTCACCATGAATTCCACGTACTAGCACCGTTTCTGGCAAAAGTCCTTTTGAGTTACATATCTTCTAATCTCTCAGCATCAAAGATTGACATTATCCAATATCTCTTCATATGTAATCTTTTTACCTCTGGCTCCTGGCCTATGTGAGTAAGCCTTATGTTCGCAAGTAAATGGTTTAAGAAGATTCTTCTTTAACCAACCTCTGACCAGGTTGTACATTCTGGTGCAACGTTTTAGCCTCCACTGTGCTTTCTGCAATTTCACTGGCTTATCCTGACTTCCTACATCCATCTTCCCAGTGCTTTTCCTAACTCACCAACACTGTGACTTCATGTGGCCTACTTTATTGCAGTGGAAACACTGGCACTTTCTAACTGCTCTTTCCCCCTTCATGGGTTTCCTTTTACCCTGTGGTAAGCTATCTTTATCATCTTCTTGGAGATCTACATTTCTGTTACCACCTGAAATTTCTCTGTTCCCCAATGTCTATCCCTCACGGACTGAAACTGATGTCGGAAGTCAAACTTTGATTTATGAAGCAACTCATAATCATCAGCTCTTTCAGCTGCTAATCTTGCTGTTTTAATTCCCTGCTCTGCTGCGAGTTCTCACTACCTCAGGAAATTATTTTTTGGACTCCTCCAAAGTAATCGTCTCTCTAAGAACGTCATATGTTTGCTCTATTTTTAATGCCCTTATCCACCTTTCAAAATTACATTGTTTGATCCTTTCAAACTCAATGTAGGTTTGACCAGGGTCCCTCCTTAGATTTGTGAAACATTGTCTGCAGGTTTCTAGCACAAGCTCAAAAGCTTTCTTCACCTCCTTATATGCCCCAGATACCTCCCTCCTCTGATAGTGATGCCAATACCTCACTAGTTGAAACTTTATTGCTGGAACAGCACAGCAGGTCAGGCAGCATCCAGGGAACAGGAGATTCGACGTTTCGGGCACAGGCCCTTCTTCAGGAATAGCTCACTAGCTCTACCTCCCAGCTTTGTCTGGATCAACAAAACCCACAGAGTCACTGGCTGCTGCATTTGTTTAGCCATCTTCTCAAATGAGATGAAAACGGCTTCTACACCTTTCTCCTCAAATTTAGGCAATGCTTGGATATATTTAAACAGATCCCCACTAGGCCTTTGGCTCCCATGGGTTTGCTCATCCTCCTCACTAAGCCTACCATCTCCATTCACCGCCATCCTTCTAAGCTGACTTTCCTGTCTAATTGCCAATTTATAAAGTTCAAACTCTCTCTCTTTCTCTCTCTTTCCTCTCTCTCTCTTTCTTTTTGTTCTGCTAAAGCAATTTGCTCTTTTTGTCTGTCCTCTGCTTTTAACCTTAATTCAAACGGTTTCATTCCTTTTTCACTTTCTTTCGCCTCTAACTCAAGCTGCTTCATTTTCCATTGAATTTTAGCCATTGCCAAAGACTCCACTGGCCTTTCCAGCAAATTTAAATGCCCAGCTATTGCTGTAATCATCTCTCCTTTTCTCACGGATGAAGACAACTTCAACTCCAGATTGTCATAGTGTCATAGAGACTGCCAGTTCCAACAGCTTTGCCTTGCTCACCTTTTGTAAAGCCCCCCAAAGTCACCTCTTCCACCCCCAGAAAACTCGTAGTGACTGAAAGAGCCTTTACGACACCAAGCACTGTTTAAACCAACTGAATTCAACTCCTGGAACAAAAGACACTAACACCTACCACTCGCCAAGAGCCCCCAATTTGTTATGGACCAGGCCAGACCCCCAAAACATATTTAAAGAAGGTAGCCTAGACCCTAATATTTTCTTATTTTAAAGGCAGATGTGATACAGATATCCTAGGTGTGAGGTAGCTGGTCAAACTACTCGGCTTTAAGCAAAACAGAATTTATTTAAACACAAACCAAAGCATACCGAATTTAGAATAACTTTATTTGAAAACTCAACCAACTCAATACCGCAAATTAACTTAGGAGCTGTTCCAATTCCTGCAAGATCCCATAAACATGCCCCTTGGCAAAAGATAAATTCAAACACAAGTTCTCACAGGCAGGAGAGATTTCAGAGAGAAAGTCAGTCAGGAGCCATCTGCTGAAGCTTGGAACCTTTCTTTACTACAACCAGCTTCTCACTGTAACAGCTAAACGAGAAAAAACCTGAACTGGGAGAACGTGCCACTTATTAAACTAGACAGGCGGGCTAATGGCGCAATGGATAACGCGTCTGACTACGGGTCAGAAGATTGTAGGTTCGACTCCTACCTAGCTCGCGTGTGTTTGTGGGCGGCACGGTGGCACAGTGGTTAGCACTGCTGCCTCACAGCGCCAGAGACCCGGGTTCAATTCCCTCCTCAGGCGACTGACTGTGTGGAGTTTGCACATTCTCCCCGTGTCTGCGTGGGTTTCCTCCAGGTGCTCCGGTTTCCTCCCACAGTCCAAAAATGTGCAGGTTAGGTGAATTGGCCACGCTAAATTGCCCGTAGTGTTAGGTGCAGGGGTAAATGTAGGGGAATGGGTCTGGGTGGGTGCGCTTCGGTGGGTTGGTGTGGACTTGTTGGGCCGAAGGGCCTGTTTCCACACTGTAAGTAATCTAATCTCTAGATTCTTTCCCACACACTTCAGCACCTCTACCTTTACAACCTCTCTTTAAAAAAAGTTCAAGGACAAAATAACCTTATTAAAGTGACAGCATCGTCATACACCATTCATTCTTTTATGATGGGGTTTGAAGGGATAATTTTGCTGCTTTACATTAGGGTCTGGAAGATGAAGTTCGCTGTTTATATTGGGGTCTGTTTGTCTGGGACCACCTTGATCAAGACATTAACTGATTCCTTTTTTCAGCTTGTGCAGTGTTTCACTGCCACATTTCCTACATGATCACAGGGATGACACTCTGAAAGGATATGGTTTATCTGTAAAACTCATTGGGACATCTTGACGTAGTGAAACTTTCCGAAGACGGAAGACAACATCCCAAACTGGAACAGTTTCATCTTCTTGCAGAGAAATCAAAAACTTGAATGCTATGTGTTTGACACATACTTATTTATTAAATGTGTTTCATAATATTAAGCTTCAGTGCAGTCACAAGGATTGTTAATATTAACTATCAGAATTAGTTCATCCCAGATGGGATTAATGCCAGAATCTGACCCTATCATGTGAATATTTTGCTGGCATAGCAGGATACTAACATCTGGAAGCTCATGCCAAAATTGGGAGAGTGATCTCACAGACTAGTCAAACAATGCCCAAATATTGTCTTACTTCCAGAATCAAAACTTACAGACAACACCATCACCATCTTTGGCAAGTCAGACCCAACGCGTGACAGTACAGTGGTATACTAATGGGACAGAGTTGCCCTGTCTTCACCATTGATTCCAGATGCCATGATGTTTCATTGCATGAGATCAAATGTGGAGTTGGTACATGGTAATCAGTTCTTCTACGTGTTGAACACCATTTGGAGGAAGCACTGAGAATGAGAAGGGTGCAAGGAACCAGGGGAAAACATTCTGCTGGTAGGAATCATACCTGGAAAACAGGAAGATTGTTTTGCTGGTTGGAGTTCAGTTGACTTTACTGCATCTCTGCAGGAGTTCCTCAGGGTGGTGTCCTAGGCCCAACCATCTTCAGCTGCTTCATCAATGACCTTCCCTCCATCATGAGGTCAGATGACGATGTTTGCTGATGATTACACAAATGTTCAGCATCATTTGCGACTCCTCAGGTATTGAGCAGTAGCAGAAGCAGTCTGTCTTCTGATGCAGCAAGAGGTCAACGATATCCAGGCTTGGGCTAACACCTGGCAAATAACATTCATGCCATACAAGTGTCAGACAATGACCATTTCCACAAGAGATAATCTGACCATCACTGTATATTCAGTATCACTAGGTCAATATCCTTGAGCTCCCTCTTGAAAAGCAGTGTGACTGCATCCACACAAACTCACCTGCAGTGGTTCAAGATGAAAACTCACCATTACCTTCTCAAGAGCAACTAGGGATGGACATTAAATACTGTGCCAGCCAGTGATGCCCACACACATAGCAGGAGAATCATCTCTTCCCAGTGAGAGTGCTACTTTCAGCAGTTTCCTTGTGCACTGAAAGCCCTTTTAAAACTGAACATTTGAACTGTCTTATATTAGAGTGAATGAGCTGATGTTTACTGAACTGTGATGATGTAAATGGCCTTTTCCCAGTGTGTGTGACTCATCTTTCACAGATTCCTGTTTCTATTTGTCTTTCCGGTCAGAATATCTAAACTGCCTCTTTCTCTTGGTCATTGTGATCAAGGAGGTGTGAAACGAGGGTGTTTAACTGAGTAAATCCGTTCTCACACATGGTGCAAATGAACAGCCTCTCCCCACCTTGAATGGGTTGGCGCCTCAACAGATTAGTTGTGCTTTTAAAGCTCTTCCCAAGGTCAGAAGATTGAAACGGTCTCTCTTCAGTGTGACAAGGTTGATGTTTACTGAGCTATGATGACAGAGTTAATCCCTTTCCCCACACAGGGCAGGTGAATGGCCTCGGCCTAGTATGTATTCGCAAGTGCATCATCACCTTTAAACCTCGTCCCAGTTTAAACATTGACAGGGTTTCTCAGCAGGTTTAAGAAGTCTGTGCCTTCTGAGACAGCGGAAGCATGTGAATGCTTTCACGCGCACAAGAGTAAATAAAGGTTTCACCCCATGTGAATCCACTTGTGATCACGGAATGGTCTCCCCCCACTGTGAACCTACACGTAGTCAGGGACGTGCAGTAAACAATCGTTTTCATCAAACAGAGCAGGTGAAGGGCCTCTCCCCAGTGTGCAAATGTCGATGGTCAGTGAGGTAAGCAGAAAGGACTTTTGATGAGGACTCATCTACTGAGGTAGTATGGGTTGAGGTTAGAAACCAGAAAGGAGAGGTCACCCTGCTGGGAGTTTTCTATGGGCCTCCAGATGGTTCCAGAAATGTAGAGGAAAGGATAGCAAAGATAATTCTAGATAGGAGTTAAAGTAACAGGGCACTTGTTATGAGGAACTTTAACTTTCCAAATATTGACTGGAAAAGGTACACTTTGAATACTTTAGATGGGTCAGTTTTTGTCCAATGTGTGCAGGAGGGTTTCCTGACACAGTATGTACATACATTGGATTTGGTACATGGTAATGAATCAGGCCAGGTGTTAGATTTGGAGATAGATGAGCACTTTGGTGATAGTGACCATAAGTTGGTTACGTTTACTTTAGCGATGAAAAGGGATAGGTGTACACCACAGCGCAAGCGTTACAGCTGGGGGAAACTCAATTATGAAGCGATTAGGATGGTCAACGTGATCGAGGAGGTGTGAAACAAGGGAGTTTAACTGAGTAAATCCTTTCTCACACATGGTGATTTAGGATGATTTCGGATGCAAAGGATGGGGAAGGAAACTGCAGGGGATAGACACAACTGAAATGTGGAGCTTGTTCAAGGAACAGATACTTGATAAGTATGTACCTGTCAGGCAGGGAGGAAGTAGTCAAGCAAGGCAAGCATGAGCCTGACATCGGTGGTGGGCAAGTTATTGGAAGGAATCCTGAGGGATAGGATGTACATGTATTTGGAAAAGCAAGGACTGTTAGGGATAGTCAACATGGCTTTGTGCATGGGAAATCATGTCTCACAAACTTGACTGAGTTTTTTGATAAAGTAACAAAGAGGATTGATAAGGTCAGAGCAGTGGACGTGATCTATATGGACTTCAAGGAGAAAGTGAGGACTGCAGATGCTGGAGATCAGAGTTGAAAATGTGTTGCTGGAAAAGCGCAGCAGGTCAGGCAGCATCCAAGAAGCAGGAGAATCGATGTTTCGGGCTGAAGAAGGGTTCATGCCCAAAACATCGATTCTCCTGCTTCTTGGATGCTGCCTGACCTGCTGCGCTTTTCCAGCAACACATTTTCAGCTCTATATGGACTTCAGTAAGGCATTCGACAAGGTTCCTCATGGGAGACTGGTTAGCAAGGTTAGATCTCATGGAATACAGGGAGAACTAGCCATTTGGATACAGAACTGACTGAAAGGTAGAAGACAGAAGGTGGTGGTGGAGGGTTGTTTTTCAGACTGGAGGCCTGTGACCAGTGGAGTGCCACAAGGATCAGTGCTGGGTCCACTACGTCTGTGTGCTTATCCAAGGACTGTTTAAATGCCCCTGCTGTGGCTGAGTTGACTATATTGGCAGGCAGGGCATTCCCCCCCCTTTACCACTCTCTGAGTAAAGAAGCTGCCTCTGACATCTGTCTTAAATCTAATTTAGATAAATATGAGGTGCTGCATTTTCGAAAAGCAAATCTTAGCAGGACTTATACATTTAATAATAAGGTCCAAGGGAGTGTTGCTGAACAAAGAGACCTTGGAATGCAGGTTCATAGTTCCTTGAAAGTAGAGTCACAGGTAGATAGGATAGTTGGGTATACTTTCTTTTATTGGTCAGAGTACAGGAGTTGGGAGGTCGCGTTGCAGCTGGACAGGATGTTGGTTCGGCCACATTTGGAATATTGCGTGCAATTCTGGTCTCCGGTTGTTGTGAAACTTGAAAGAGCTCAGAAACGATTTACAAGGATGTTGCGAGGATTGGAGGATTTGAGCTCTCGGGAGAGGCTGAATAGGCTGAGGCTGTTTTCCCTGGTGCGTCGGAGTCTGAAGGGTGACCTTATAGAGGTTTATAAAATCATGAGGGGCTTGGAAAGGATAAATAGAGAACATCTTTTCCCTGGGGTAGGGGAGTCCAGAACAAGAGGGTTTAGGGTGAGAGGGGAAAGATATAATAGGGCCTAAGGGGCAACGTCTTCACACAGAGGGGTGTGAGTGTATCAAATGTGCTGCCAGAGGAAGTAGTGGAAGCAGGCAGAACTGCAACTTTTAAAAGGTATCTGGATGGTTATATGAATAGGAAGGGTTTGGCGGGATATGGGTCAAGTGCTGGCAAATGGAACTGGATTAGGTTGGGATATCTGGTCGGCATGGATGAGTTGGACTGAAGGGTCTGTTTCTGTGCTGTACATCTCTGTAACACTATGACTCTAAGTTGGATCTCTAAGAGGAAGAAGGAGACTTATGTAAAGGTGATGTGTGAAGACTCAGCTGGGGTGCTTGAGAGATACAAATTAGCCCGGAAGGTCCAAACGAGAGAGCTAAGAAGAGTCAGGAGGGGACATGAGAAGTCTCTGGCAGGTAGGATCATGGAAAACCCTAAAGCTTTCTCTAGGTATACTAGGAATAAAAGAATGACTAGAGTAAGATTAGGGCCAGTCAAGGACAGTCACGGGAAGTTGTGCATGGAGTCCGAAGAGATAGGAGAGGCACTAAATGAATATTTTTCGTCAGTATTCACACAGGAAAAGACAATGTTGCCAAAGAGAATAGTGAGATACAGGCTATTAGACTAGACAGAATTGAGGTTCATGAGGAAGAGGTGTTAGCTATTCTGGAAAGTGTGAAAATAGCTAAGACCCCTGGGCTGGATGGGATTTAGGATTCTCTAGGATTCTCTGGGAAGCTAGGGAGGAGATTGCAGAGCCTTTGGCTTTGATCTTTGTGTCATTATTGTCTACAGGAATAGTGCCAGAAGACTCAATGATAGCAAATGTTGTCCCCTTGTTCAATAAGGTGAGTTCAAGAAGGGAATTATAGAACAGTGAGCCTTACTTCAGTTGTGAGTAAACTGTTGGAAAGGATTATAAGAAATAAGATTTATAATCATCTAGAAAGAAATAATTTGATTGGGGATAATCAACATGGTTTTGTGAAGGATAGGCCGTACTTTACAAACCTTATTGAGTTATTTGAAAAGGTAACCAAACAGGTGGATGGCGGTAAAGCGGTTGACGTGATGTATATGGATTTCACTAAAGCGTTTGATAAGGTTCCCCACGGTAGGTGATTGCAGAAAATACAGGGGCATGGGATTGAGGGTGATTTAGCAGTTTGGATCAGAAATTGGCGAGCTGAAAGAAGACAGACGGTGGTGGTTAATGGGAAATGTCCATCCTGGAGTTCAGTTACTAGCGGTGGACCGCAAGGATCTGTTTTGGGGCCACTGCTGTTTGTCATTTTTATAAATGACTTGGATGAGGGTGTAGAAGGATGGGTTAGTAAATTTGCAGATGGCACTAAAGTCAGTGGAGTTGTGGATAGTGCTGAAGGGTGTTGCAAGTTACAGAGGGACATAGACAGGATGCAGAACTAGTATGAGGTATCAAATGGAGTTTAATATGGAAAAATGTGAGGTGATTCACTATGGAAGGAGAAACAGGAATGCAGAGTACTGGACCAATGGTAGGATTCTTAGTCGTGTGGATGAGCAGAAAGATCTCGGTGTCCATGTGGATAGATCCCTGAAAGTTGCTACCCAGGTTGATAGGGTTGTTAAGAAAGCATATGGTATGTTCGCTTTTATTGGTAGAGGGATTGAGTTTCGGAGGCATGAGGTCATGTTGCAGCTGTACAATACTCTGGTGCGGCCACACTTGGAATATTGCATACAGTTCTGGACACCTCATTATAGGAAGGACATGGAAGCTTTGGAAAGGGTGTAAAGGAGATTTACCAGGATGTTGCCTGGTATGGAGGGAAGGTCTTATGAGGAAAGGCTGAGGGATTTGAGGCTGTTTTCATTAGGGAGAAGAAAGTTGAGAGGTGACTTAATAGAGGGTTAGATAGAGTGGACAGTGAGAGTCTTTTTCCTCAGACAGTGATAACTAGCACGAGGGGACAGAGCCTTAAATTGAGGGGTGATAGATACAGGACAGATATCAGAGGTAGGTTCTTTACTCAGAGAGTAGCAGGAGCGTGGAACGCACTGCCTGCAACAGTAGTAGACTCGCCAACTTTAAGTGCATTTAAATAGTCATTGGATAGGCATATGGTGAAAATGGAACAGTGTAGGTTCAATGGGCTTCAGATTGGTCCCACAGGTTAGTGCAACATCGAGGGCCAAAGGGTCTATACTGCACTGTAATGTTCTATGTTCTAATTGCCTGAATGCCTTCTCGCACTCAAAACAGACAAACGGTCTCTCCATAGTGTGAACTTGCTAAGGCCAAACCAAAGTGTTCGAGCTCTTAAAATGGCTTCTACAATTAGACCATTTAAAAGATCCCTCAACAAAGTCAGCACACTGATGTGAAATGAGTCTAAACTACCGAGCGAATCCTTTCCTACACACAGAGCAGGTGAATGGTCTCTCCCTGGTGTGAACCCCATGATGAATCTCCAGCTCAGATGAGGGCCTGAATCCCTTCCCACAATTCCCACATTTCCACGGGTTCTCTTTGTGCTCCTCCAGCTTGATGATCAGTGAAGCGTCAGTCATTCAGACCACACGTGGGGCCACTCTCTGCTGGGAGTGCGGCTGTCTAACTGGTTAAAGCTTTCTCCAAAGTCAGTTCACTGGAACACCCCCATTTGGGCACGGGAGAATGTTGATGCTTTCCCTGATGCTTGAAATATTTCCCCATGGACTGAAGAGATGAATGCATCTCCTTTGTCATTCAAACGCTGATAATGAATAGCGTGACTCTGTCAAACCTTGTTCTGATGTTTGGGTTGAGTTATTTTCTGTAAGTCTGTTCCTTCCAATGTCCTGGAAAAGTTCTTGACAGTGTCAGTATCACGATCCATCCAGAAATTTCATAGTTGCATGACAGAATAGAACTGACCTGTATGAAGCATTCTGACACTCTCTTGCTTCAGCAGGAATGTGGTTTAATCAAACTAAAAGAAGCGAATTTCAGCAGCAAAGTCCCAACAAAAGTCAAGGGACCAGAATGTGCTTTCCATTGTCCAAAACTCCAACAAGACACTTGAACCACTGTGGTACCCACAACTTGTGTAAGTTATTGAGTGCACCAGTGAACTCCATATGGTCCCTCGCCAAGAGTACCCAGGCAAGGGAAAGGTCATGGAAAAGAGGGCACTGCCAGAGTAATCCCATCCACCAAAGGGTTCATTGATCCTGGATCGACAACTTGCTCATTCGTCAATTTGCCCAGTCTGCCCTACCCTGGGCAGCCAATGATAAAGAGCCTGAGGATGAAGTGTCACCACATGCTGAGGAGCAGCTCCTTCAGATAACTGGACAGAAGCTTGGCACACTGAAAATATACATGACCCAAGGACACCTCTGCTGCCGAGGAGAGGGTGAAGCTGTTCAAAGTCTTGTTGCCCAGGATATCCACGGTACAGTGGAAGATTCAGAAAAGCATCAGGCACAGCTCTAAAGCTAAAAGGAAAACCTGGCAGATCAGGAAGAGAGCGTGACAGGAATAGAGGGAATCAGTGACAAAAGCAGTTTCTGGGACAATCCATGAAAAGTAAAAACTGAAGGCACAGAAAATTGGCGTGTGGGAAGCAGGAAGCACTGAATGTCCTCTTTCTGTCCAGGAAGTTTCTTGTTGCTGGAAGGTGGCCATTCAGCCCCTCGGGTCTTTTACTGCAATGAGATAATGGCTGTTCTGTGACCACACCCAATTAAACCTGTAGAAAATATACTCTCTCCCCAAGATGGCAACCAGTTGCCCGTGTCATTACCTCAACAGGGTGACTGCTGGTTGCCTGGGTAATACAGGCCTGGCCTGGGAAGAAGCCCCACCTCCCTGACACCCAACCACAAGATGGTAGTCAGTGAGCCCACTCTCTTGGGCTCTGTCTCTGCCATGGGGTAAACATGCCTATGGGCTCATATTTGGGGCCTCAGGCCTCCCCCAAACAGTGATAAAGTTGCTCGTCCCCAGTTTCCATTCCTACCCTGTCTAACAATCTCCTCCTGCCCCAGAACGGTGCTCCTCCGCAGTCTGTCCACATGACTGACATGGACCCTGCCCATGAACATGGCCCACTCCAGTTCCTGCTCACTGGGCTCCTGTACTCACTGTAAGGGGGCTTACTCTAGTGCGGGGCAGTCTGAGTAACTGTTTCATCACTGGTCTCCTATAGTCACTTGTGAGTGACTTTTTGTAGCCTGAGATTCTCTGGTAGGTGATCCCGCATTAGAGCCATAGAGATGTACAGCATGGAAACAGACCATTCGGTCCAACCCGTCTATGCCGACCAGATATCCCAATCCAATCTAGTCCCACCTGCCAGCACCCGGCCCATATCCCTACAAACCCTTCCTATTCATATACCCATCCACATGCCTCTTAAATGTTGCAATTGTACCAGCCTCCACCACTTCCTCTGGCAGCTCATTCCATACACGCACCACCCTCTGCGTGAAAACGTTGCCCCTTGGGTCTCTTTTATATCTTTCCCCTCTCACCCTAAACCTATGCCCTCTAGTTCTGGACTCCCCGACCCCAGGGAAAAGACTTTGCCTATTTATCCTATCCATGCCCCTCATAATTTTGTAAACCTCTATAAGGTGGAATTGGTGAAAAAAAACAATGTTTTGATATCTCGGTTGAGATTGGAACGAGAGGCACAATTCAAATTAAGTTCTTACAGTATGTAGAAATCTGAATGCCTGGACCTTCTTACTGTGAGATTATTTGTAGCCGATCAGAAACTGTGCGTATGTCTAACACTCTCAAAGGTGTTATCAGTTTTATGGGGTGCAGATCTGAACTTGGAGTTGAGACCAGGACCAAATCAGCTATGAGCCTATTGAGCAGTAAAACAGACTCAAAGGGCGAAATCATGCTCAAATGGTCAAGTTGGACTTGTTTCCACTGGATTTTAGAATAGTGAGGGCTAACTTGATGAAAGCATAGAAGATCCGGAATGGGTTGACATGGTGAATGCAGATAGGATGTTTTGTCTTCTGGGTGAGATTAAAACTTGGGCCGCGGTCTTTAACTTAGCACAGAGATGAGAATACATTTTCAGGCAGAGGCCTGTGTCACTTTGGAACACTGCCTCAGAAGGTGTAGGAGGCAGAGTTCGAGTCATAGAGCACAGAAACAGACCCTTCGGTCCAACCAATCCATACCAAACAGCTTCACCTGCCGGTTCCTGGCCCATATCCATCCAAGCCTTTCCTATTCATGTATCCATCCACATCTTTTAAACATGGTAATTGTACCCACGTCCACCACTTCCGCAGGAAGTTCATTCCACACAGACCACCCTCTGTGTGTAAAACATTTGTCTTTTATTCCTTTTTTAAATCTCTCTCCTCTCACCTTAGACATGTGCCCCCAGTCTCAAAAGTCTCCATCTGATGGAGAAGGCAACGACCATCAACTCTATCTAGATCACTCATTATTTTATAAACTTCTATCAGTTAACCTCTCAACCCCCTACGCTCCCGTGAAAGAAGTCCCAGTGTATCCAGGCTTTCTTTATAACTCAAACCTTCCATACCTGGCAACATCCTGGTAAATCTCTTCTGAACACTCTGTAGCTTGATAATATCCTTCCTATAACCGGGCTACCCCAAACTGGACACAGTATTCCAGAAGAGGCCTCACCAATGTCCTGTATAACCTTAACATATCATCTCAACTCCTATACTCAAAGGACTGAGCAATGAAGGCAAGCGTGCTAAACGCCGTTTTAACCACTTTGTCGATATGTGATACACACTTCAGACAATTATGTACATCCCGAGGTCCCTCTGTTCTACAACACTGTCCAAGGATCTACCATTAATTGTATATGTCTTCCCTGGTTAAATACCTCACATTTATCCAGATGGAACTCCATCTGCCATTTTTCAGCCCATTGACTCATTTCACCAAGATCCTCTTGTAATCTTAGGAAACCTTCTTCACTGTCCACTTTCCCACCAATTTTGCTGTCATCCGCAAAATTGCTCGCCATGCCTTCTGTATTCTCATCTAAATCATTTATATTGTTATGACACGGGTGAAGTCTCCTGCTTAATTTAAAACCAGCAACATAGAAAAGGTTTATCCCATGCAGTAATCTGTAAAATATCGAATGGCTAAGAACTATTTAAAGTAAAAATTAACAACTTTATTTCTTCAAGTATAACAGAGAATGATTAACTTACAACTATGTACAAGTCCTTCCTCTAACCAATCTTTTACCTTCCCTTCTATAATACTAGCCCGATAAAACTCCCAATGACGATTCACAAAACAACCCTTCTTATCCAGGCAGCTTTCGGTTCTTCTATTTGGATCTTCCTGGGTCTTCTTTTCTTGTTCTTAGGGATTTCTGCATCACAGGTTACTAACTGAAAAAGGTATCTTTAAGAGGACTATTTTTCAGGCAGTCTTTTACTTGCTGTGGCTTGACAGCTCTCCTCCCAACTGTTCAATTTTCCCCTGGTCTTATACCCCAGAGCATCGGATTGTGTCTTTGGCTTTTAAGATTGTCAATATATTCAATTCAAACTGGATTGGAAATTGGTATTTTTCAGGGAATAATTTCAATTGATTGGCCAAATTCGAATTTTTTTTTGTTGTTTCCAGGCAACCAGCTACTCCAGTACCTGCAGCCCATGTTACACATTGTGTCTTATTGAGAACACTTGGTGCTGTCACTGCTAGCTTTTACATCTCTTAAAATGTATAGTTCACCCACATCTTCACAACACCTCCCCCCTTAAGAAAAAATTGATTTATCACAATGAAAAGATGGCTTCATTTTTTTTCTACTTTTAAAACACATTACCCTAACATACAGATAACATTAATGTAAGTTCACCGTAACTTCTTCCCATATACCTATATATATATATATAAATAACATTAAATAAAGACAAATCTCACCTAAACTCTAGCAGTTAAATCCGTAATAACGCATCTGCAATTACATGCTTCCAACTCGCAACATGTACGATTTTTAAATTAGAAGTCTAACATAAGACTCAGACATAATAGTCTCATATTTTTATCTTTAAAACGTTCTAAGCGGATTGTGGTCAGTGTACACGTTGTGTCCGACACATTGTTCATGACATACAAGTTAAAATTTGTAAGGCCAGTACCAAACTCAATCGTTCCTTTTTGATTGTGGAGTATTTCCTCTGGGGGATGCTGATCTTCTTCGAAAAGTAACCAACGGGCAGTTCAATCCCATCCTCATCGTCCTGTAGGAGTATAGCTCCAACTCCAATGTCACCAGCATCGATGGTGACTTTAAAAGTTTTTTAAAGGTTCGGTGTAGCTAAAACTGGTTTGCTGGTTACTATTGGTTTCAAATGGTTGAATGCCTCTTGGCATTGTTCTGTCCACCAAAACTTTGTGTTCTCCTTCAGCAAACCGGTGAACAGTGCCACTACACTGCTGAAGATTGGAATAAACTTCCAATTGAATCCGCCGAGTCCGAAGAATCGAAGCACCTCTTTCTTCGAGGTTAGTCATGGAATTCCTCGATGGCCTTCGTCTTTGCGTTCCATAGGGTCAGCCTTCCATGACCGATGTTATGTCCCAAGAACGTCACCTCTGCTTTCGCTAATTCTGTTTTATTTAACTTTATCACTAGTTTTGCTTCCCGTAGTTATTCAACATGGTCTGCCAACTGTACCATGTGATCTTTCCAGGACTTACTAAAGATTGCCCAAATAGACCACACAGTTTGTTAACCCAGCCACAACTCTGTTCATGAGTCGTTGGAATGTGGCGGGTGTGTTCTTCATTCAAAACGGCATCACTTTAAATTGATACAACCTGTTTGGGGTTACAAACGCAGAAATTTCTTTCACTGTCTCTAATAAAGATACCTGCCAGTAATCACGCATTAAGTCCAACTTAGTGATGTACTGGCTTGTCCGACTTTCACGATACAGTCCTCCAATCTAGGAATTAGATAAGAGTCTGACTTTGTAATGGCATTGACCTTCCAATAATCCATGCAGAATTGTTGAGTCCCGTCCGGTTTTGGAATTGAGGCGATGGGCAAACTCCACTCATTCTGGCTTGGTTCGATGATGTTCTCATTGAGCATGGCCTCCATCTCCACTGGGGCTGAAAATGTGTTGCTGGAAAAGCGCAGCAGGTCAGACAGCATCCAGGGAACAGGAGAATCGACGTTTCGGGCATAAGCCCTTCTTCAGGACCGGTCTGGATTTGACAGGGTTAAGCTGATAGGGGTATTGTTTTATTGGAGCAGTATTCCCTATATCTAGTTCATATGCAAAGACATTAATCCTCCCCATCTGATTCTTACATATGCCCTTATAATGCAATAACAAATCTTTCAACTGCGTTCTATGCTCCTGAGACAGATAGCTTACAAACCTATCCCACTCCTCAAAGATTTATTTTTTTAATCTATTTTGAGGCACCTCAAAATCCACATCATCTGGATTTGATTCCTCACTAACTAACACCTGTTTCTCCAGTTCTTTCTCTCCAGTATAATAAATTTCAACATGTTCACATGACATACTCAATACCTTTTTTTCCTACCTGGTATCTTTACTAAATAGTTCACCTGACTCAACTTTTTGTCAATTTGATAGGGACCACTAAACCTGGCTTTGAAGGGATCTCCTGTCACTGGTAACTGTACTAACACGTTAACCCCTTGGGAAAACATCCATGTCTCAGAGCTTTTATCTGCCACCTGCTTCATTCTATGCTGTGCCCTCCTTAGGTGCTGTTTAGCTAATTCATCTATTCAGTTTAATCTCTCCCTCACCGCTGATACATAATCTAAGTGTGAGATCTCAGACTTTGGTCCAGTCAATTTTTCTTTAATTTCAAAGGGCCTCTCATTTCATGCCCGAATATTAATTCGAAGGGAGTAAATGGAGTAGATTCATTTGGGGCATCTCTAATGGCAAACCATACGAATGGGATCCCTTTATCCCAATCATTCGGGTAATCCTGACAGTATGCTCTCAACACGGTCTTCAAGGTCTGGTGCCACCTTTCTAAAGCTCCCTGGGATTCAGGATGATACACACTGGATTTAAAGAGCTGTATACCTAAGCTATCCATAACCTCCTTAAACAGCCTAGTGGTAAAATTTGACCCTTGTTCCAACTGAATCTCTCTAGATAGCCCATACAATGTGAAGAAAACTACTAACTCCTCTACCACTGTTTTGCCTTAATACTCTGTAATGGAATTGCTCCATCTGGGAGACACATCCATTATGGTTAACAAATACTGGTTCCTACTTTTAGTTCTTGGGAGGGGTCCTACACAATCAATTATAACCCGCATGAAAGGTTCTTCAAATGCGGGAATTGGCAACAAAGGGGCTGGTTTTATTCCCGCCTGTGGCTTACCTACCATTTGCCATGTATGACACGTACAGCA
This sequence comes from Chiloscyllium plagiosum, assembly GCF_004010195.1. NCBI lineage: Eukaryota > Metazoa > Chordata > Chondrichthyes > Orectolobiformes > Hemiscylliidae > Chiloscyllium > Chiloscyllium plagiosum. The sequence continues at coordinate 10,191,536 of NC_057754.1, forward strand.
AACGTTAACCACATCCTTGTGAAATCCAGGCCAATAAAAATGTTTTTGTACCTTAGCATGAGTCTTTCGTACCCCTAGGTGACCTCCTACAGGTAGTTCCTGTAACACTTCCTGTCTGTATGCTACCAGCATCACAATCTGGTGCACTTTGGCCCATTTCTCCTCTGCAATCACCTGCTCTGGTCTCCATTTCCGCCTTACGATTCTATCTTTCAGAAAACAACCCTCCAGAATATGCTCTGCCTCCTTTTCAGAGTACATATCCATATACATGGTGGGCGGCACGGTGGTATGTGGGCGGCACGGTGGCACAGTGGTTAGCACAGCTGCCTCACAGCGCCAGAGACCCGGGTTCAAGTTTCCTCCCACAGTCCAAAGATGTGTAGGTCAGGTGAATTGGCCATGCTAAATAGCCCGTAGTGTTAGGTAAGGGGTAAATGTAGGGGTATGGGTAGGTTGCGCTTCGGTGGGTCGGTGTGGACTTGTTGGGCCGAAGGGCCTGTTTCCACACTGTAATCTAATCTAATACATACGTTTTATTGTCTTGTCTTGCTGTTGCAAGTCTCTTAGCCTTTCAGGACTAAACACTTCTGTCTGACCCTCTACCTGTTCAGGTTTTCCCTGCACCATTACATCAAACAGGGTATCCGCTAACTGAACCTCAACTCCTTCATCTCTCTCTCTTTACCTTTCACTTCGTGCAGTGACTTATGATATTGGGATCTGGTTCACACACAGTCTGGGAAAATACCAGGATATTTCTGTTTTAACCCCTCAGTTTCTTGGGCTTCCTTGGGCTTCTCTACAACAAAGGGTGTCACTCCCACCTTGGATCCTGCCAAATCATTCCCAAAAACAAAATGAATTCCTGGAACTGACACTCTGTCAATCACTCCCACTGTTACTTCCCCAATCTTGAGTTGGCACTCCAACCTGACCTTAAATAGGGGAATGCTAAATTTCTGTCCATCTATCCCACAAATTATCACACTCTCGGTAACAGATCAGAAGGAGTGCATATTCGCTCATCCCTTACTATCAGCAACTGGTTAAATCCTGTATCTCTCAAAATTATAACTTCTTGCCTTTCTCCCCCTGTTCTTTCAGAATAAACTTTACCCACAGAGGTGAGTTCTTTGTCGAGATCAGGTACTAACTCCATACCCAGCCCTGCCTAGACTGTGCACCGTCCTGCAGCTCCTCAGCTCTTCTTGGGGTCTCCTTTACTACCTTCACTAATGCCACTAGCTTCACTTCTTTTACCACACCTTTTCCCACAGTGCCTTTCTTTAATGATCAGCACTGTGTCCTTACGTGTCCCACTTTAACACAGTGGTAACACTTGAGGCCTTTCACCTCCTTTCCACCCTCTTGGGCTTTTTTTTTATCCTGTGGTAAAATCTTACCAGTGTTGTCTACTCTTGGTTAAGTAGTGTACGATCTCCTCTTCTCCCAACTCCTATCCCTAACAGGACAAATTTCTGGCCTGAAGCTTGTATTAGGCACCAACATGTACTCACCTGCTAATTCTGCTGCCCTTTTCACTTCCTGAACTTTCTGTCCCTCCATTTGAATTCTTACCATCTCTGGAAGTGAGTTTTTAAACTCCTCCAGCAGAATAATCTCTCTTAGAGCCTCAAGTGTCCTATCTATTTTTAAAGCACGTATCCATCGATTAAAATGACTATGTTTAATTCTTTGGACCTAACTCCTTCTTAATGTTTCTGAACCACTGTCAGTATGCTTCTGATACCAATTCACAAGCACTTAAAACAGCCTGTTTAACCTCTTCATAATCTCTTGACCGCTCATCTGACAGTGCGGCAAATACCTCACACACTCTGCCTAACAGTTCAGTCTGAACAAGCATTACCCATAAATCCTTGGACCACTCCATCTGCCTAGCCAATTTGTCAAATGAAAGAAAGAAGGCTTCAACATAGAATCATAGAGCTGTAAAGCATGGAAACAGACCATTCGGTCCAACTCATCCATACTGACCAGATATCCCAACCCAAACTAGTCCCACCTGCCAGCACCCGGCCCATATCCGTACAAACCCTTCCTATTCATATACCCATCCAAATGCCTCTTAAATGTTGCAATTGTACGAGCCTCCACCACATCCTCTGGCAACTCATTCCATACACGTACCACCCTCTGAGTGGAAAAGTTGCCCCTTAAGTCTCTTTTATATCTTTCCCCTCTCACCCTAAACCTATGCCCTCTAGTTCTGGACTCCCTGACCCCAGGGAAA
>NC_057754.1:10195059-10215998 GCF_004010195.1 Chiloscyllium plagiosum
CTTTCCAAATACATGTACATCCTGTCCCTCAGGATTCCCTCCAACAACTTGTCCACCACCAACATCAGACTCACTGGTCTATAGTTCCCTGGCTTGTCCTCACCACCTTTCTTAAACAGTGGCACCATGTTAGCCAACCTCCAATCTTCCGGCATCTCACCTGTGACTATCGATGATACAAATATCTCAGCAAGAGGCCCAGCAATCACTTCTCTAGCTTCCCACAGAGTTCTAGGGTACACCTGATCAGGTCCTGAGGATTTATCCACCTTTATCCATTTCAAGACATCCAGCACTTCCTCCTCAGTAACATGGACATTTTACAAGGTGTCACCATCTATTTCCCTACAGTCTATATCTTCCATATCCTCTTCCACAGTAAATACTGATGCAAAATATTTGCCAAAGCTATCGCATGTCCCCTTTTTGCCCTCCTGATTTCCCTCTTAAGTATACTCCTAATTCCTTTATACTCTTCTAAGGATTCACTCGATCGATCCTATCTATACCGTACATAAGTTTCCTTCTTTTTCTTAACCAAACCCTCAATTTCTTTAGTCATCCAGCATTCCCTATAACTACCAGCCTTTCCTTTCACCCTAACAGGGATTTACTTTCTCTGGATTTTCGTTATCTCATTTCTGAAGGCTTCCCATTTTCCAGCCGTCCCTTTACCTGTGAATATCTGCCCCTACTCAGCCTTTGAAAGTTCTTGCCTAATACCGTCAACATCTTCCTCATCAAAATGTGGCAGAGTTTTGACAAATTTATGTATATCACTGTCTTCTCTTTTAGTATCCGTCCTGTTAACTTGATTTTGCTAAGCCACAACTTCTCAAGTTCAAATTCTCTCTCTTTTTGTCTCTCCCTTTCTTCTCTCTCTTTGCTCAGCTAAAAACCTTCTCTCTCTCTTTCCTCTCTCTCCACTCTCTCTTTATTTATCTTCTAAGACCATTTTCCTCAATTGTAACTGAAGTTTTTCTGCCTCTACTGCACTTGTCTGTTTCGCTGACACACTCAAGTGTTTGAGTAACCACTTTACAATTTCAGCTTTACTTTTGTCCTTGGTTAAATCCAAATGTAACTTATTTGCTCATTCTAAAAGTATGGTCTTTTTCTTTCCTTCTAAACTTTAGATTAGATTAGATTACTTTACAGTGTGGAAACAGGCCCTTCGGCCCAACAAGTTCACACCGACCCGCCGAAGCGCAACCCACCCATACCCCTACATTTACCCCTTACCTGACACTACGGGCAATTTAGCATAGCCAATTCACCTGACCTGCACATCTTTGGACTGTGGGAGGAAACCGGAGCACCCGGAGGAAACCCACGCAGACACAGGGAGAACGTGCAAACTCCACACAGTCAGTCGCCTGAGGTGGGAATTGAACCCGGGTCTCTGGCGCTGTGAGGCAGCAGTGCTAACCACTGTGCCACCATGCTGCCCTAAGGTCACCCCTCGGCCTTGACGAATTTGAGAATCCCCGAACCCCTAGCAATTTTAAGAACCATTTCTATCACTATTAATTTAATCAACCACAAGTCACCAAAATTAAACAAATTGTCTCACCTACATTTTCTTTAAAGATCTAGGACACTAACTTGCAAATGTATGAATCTGCTGGGAGTTTCATACCCCCATATCTATTCAAATCTGTCTAAACCAGTTCAGATCACAGACCTGAGCCCCCAAACTGTTACGACATGAGGTAAACCCTCCTGCTTAATTTAAAACCAGCAACACAGAAAAGATTTATCCCGTGCAGAAATATCGAGTGGTTAAGAACTATTTAAAGTAAAAATTAACAACTTTATTTCTTCAAGTATAACAGAGAATAATTAACTGACAACTTTGTATAAGTCCTTGCTCTAACCAATCTTTTACCTTCCCTTCTATAATACTAGTCCGATAAAACTCCCAATGGCGATTTACAAAACAACCCTTCTTATCTCAAAGCCAGGCAGAATTCAGTTCTTCTATTTGGATCTTCCTGTGTATTCTTTTCTTCTTCTTCTTTGGGATTTCTGCATCACAGGTTACTGATTGAGAAAGGTACTTTTAAGAGAGCCATTGTTCAAGCAGTCTTTTACCCGCTGGGGCTTGGTGATTCTCCTCCCAACTGTTCAGTTTGTTCCCGGTCTTATACCCCAGACCATCAGATTGTGTCATTGGCTTTTAAGATTGTCAATATACTCAATTCAAACTTGATTGAAAATAGGTTTTTTTTTGGTGAATAATTTAAGCTGATTGGCTGAATTAAAATCTGTTTTTTTGTCATTTCCAGACAACCAACTACTCCAGTGCCTGGAGCCCATGTTACATTGTGTCTTACTGAGAACACTTAGTGATGTCACTGCTAGCTTTTAACTCTCTTGAAAGGTATAGTTCACCCACATCTTCATAACAATATAAATGACAATCAATCAAAAGAGAACCCAGAACTGATCCTTGTGGAACACCGCTGGTCACAGGCCTCCAGTCCAAAAAGCAACCCCCCTCTACCCTCTGTCTCCTGCCATTAAGCCAGTTATGTATCCAATTAGCAAGCTCAACCCAAATTCCATGTAACCTAACTTTACTAATTAGTCCACCATGTGGAACCTTGTCAAAGGCTTTACTAAAATTCAAATAAACGACACCTAGTGCTTTGCCATCATCAACCTATTTGGTAACTTCTACAAAAAACTCATCTGTTATGGAAGGCTTATCCTTTCCATAACCATTTTGAAACTAAGAGAATGATGATCGCGAGAGCCAAAGTGCTCCCCCACTTTTAGTTCAGTCACCTACCCTGCCTTATTGCCCAAAAGAAGGCCTGGTTTTGCTCCTTCTCTAGCAGGAGCACCCACATATTGATAAAGAAAAGTTTCTTGAAAGTTTGACAAGTTCTTCACCATCCATACCTTTAACACTATGATAGATCCAGTCAATGTTTGGAAAGTTAAAATCCCCCACTACTACAATCTTATTATCCTTACATATATTGGAGATCTTCCTACATATTTGTTTCTCAATTTCTCTTTCACCATTGGGGGGAACTCTACAGTACAATCCCATCAAAGTGATCTTTCCTTTCTTATTTGTAATTTCTACCCATATATTTTCATTGACCACTTTTTCAGAAATATCTTCCCTAATTATAGCAGTAATGTATTCCTTAATGAAAAACGCCACTCCTACCCCTTCCTTTCTTTCCTACTTTTCTATCTTTCCTTACAGCATCTAAAACCCGGAACAATGAGCTACCAGTCTTGCCCATCTCTCAGCCACTTTTCCACAATAGCTATGATGTCCCAATCCCATGTTCTTAAATATGCTCTAAGTTCATCAACGTTCCCTGTAGGACTCCGTGCATTGAAATGAATGAGTTTAGTTCTTCAGAGTTATTATATATTCTTGACTCTCTCATATATCTTTTCTAATTGACATGCTCTCCTCAAATTCAGAACCGTTCCCCCTTCAATCCTTCCAGTTACACTGCTACTTAGAATTCCTCCACTCGCCTTCTCCCTCAGTACAAAGTCTCCCTTAATAGAATGAGCAAATCTCCCTGCTAAAATATTGGTCTCTTTCCAGTTTAGGTTCGACCCATCCTTTTTGAACAGGCCTTTCAATTGCAACAGACATTCCAGTTGTCCAAAAACCTAAATCCCTGAACAATGCACCAGCTCTCAGCCATTGATTTATCTCCTTTAACCTTTTGTTCCTTCCCTCGTTTGAGTTTGGCATTGGGAGTAAACCACAAATGACTACTTTTAAAGTTTTTATTTGTTAATCTTCTACCTAATCTAAAATTCTCTCTGTACGGTTTTAATCTTTTCCCTACAAATTTCATCCCTACCAATGTGTACAATAATTTCTGCCTTCTCAGTCTAGGCTTTAACAATATGCTCGAAATATTTAGCGTTGTCCTTAATCCTAGCACCAGGAAAGCTGCAAACCTTCGTAAATTTACGCTCACAGCCACAGAATCGCCTGTCTGTGCCCCTGACTGGATGGTCCCGATAACAACAATTATATTAAACGTTGTTGTGGTTCTGTTCGCCGAGCTGGGAATTTGTGTTGCAGACGTTTCGTCCCCTGTCTTGGTGACATCCTCAGTGCTTGGGAGCCTCCTGTGAAGCGCTTCTGTGATCTTTCCTCCGGCATTTATAGTGGTTTGAATCTGCCGCTTCCGGTTGTCAGTTCCAGCAGTCCGCTGCAGTGGTCGGTATATTGGGTCCAGGTCGATGTGCTTATTGATTGAATCTGTGGATGAGTGCCATGCCTCTAGGAATTCCCTGGCTGTTCTCTGTTCTCTAGGAATTCCTAGAGAAGCGGCAGATACAAATCACTATAAATGCCGGAGGAAAGATCACAGAAGCGCTTCACAGGAGGCTCCCAAGCACTGAGGATGTCACCTAGATAGGGGACGAAACGTCTGCAACACAAATTCCCAGCTCGACGAACAGAACCACAACAATGAGCACCCGAGCTACAAATCTTCTCACAGACTTGTATTAAATGTTGTCTACCTAACTTAAGAATCTTTCCAAGTGTCCAACAACTGACCGGCCCTTCCAGTTTCCTCGTAGAAACTATTGCCTTCAACATTTCCAAAAACTGAATAACTATTTAATAGAGGAATAGCCATTGGAGACTTCTGAACGATCTTCTTACTTTTCCTGACAGTCACCCACCTATCTGAATAATCCTGCTGGGTAATAACTTTTCCAAACCTACTAGCCATCTCATTCTGTACCTTACATATGGCCTTCTTAACAGTAGGCACAGAAAGCAAGGACATGGGGAAATCTGCCTGTCTGAATACAGAATTGGCTGGCCCACAGAAAACAGAGGATGGTAGTTGACGGAAAGTATTCAGCCTGGAGCTTGGTGACTAGTGGTATTCACAGGGATCTGTTCTGGGACCTCTGCTCTTTGTGACTTTAATAAATGGCTTGGATGAGAAAGTGGAAGGCTGGGTTAGTAAGTTTGCCGATAACACGTAGGTTGGAGGAGTTGTGGATAGTGTGGAGGGCTGTTGTAGGTTGCAACGGGACATTGACAGGATGCAGAGCTGAGCTGAAAACTGGCAGTTGGAGTTCAAACTGGAAAAATATGAAGTGATTCATTTTGGAAGGTCAAATATGAATACAGATTGCAGGGTTAAAGGCAGGATTATTGGCAATATGGGGGAACAGAGGGATCTTGGGTCAATGTACATAGATCCCTCAAAGCTGCCATCCAAGATTATAGGGTTATTAAGAAAGTATATGATGTGTTGGCTTTGATTAGCAGGGGGTTTGAGTGTAAGAGCTGCAAGGTTATGCTGCAGCTCTGTAAAGCCCTGGTTACACCACACTTGGAATACTGCGTTCAGTTCTGGTCGCCTCATTATATGGAGGATGTGGAAGCTTTAGAGAGGGTGCAGAGGAGATTTACAAGATGCTGCCTGGACTGGAGGGCATGTCTTATGAAGAAAGGTTGAGGGAACTAGGACTTTTCTCATTGGAGCAAAGAAGGATGAGAGGTGACTTGATAGAGGTATACAAGATGGTGAGAAGCATAAATAGACTGTATAGCCAGATACTTTTTCCCAGGGTAGAAAAGGCTATCACACAGGGGCATAATTTTAATGTGATTGGAGGAAGGCTTAGAGGAGATTCAAAGGTAGGTTCCTTACAGAGAGAGTGATGGTGCATGGAATACACTGCCAGCAGTGGTAATAGAGTCAGATACATCAGGGACATTTGAGCGACTCTTGGATAGGCACATGGATGATAGTAAAATGTTGGGTATGTTGGTTAGTTTGATCTTAGAGTAGGCTAAAAGGTCGGCACATCATCGACAGTGGAAGGGCCTGTACTGTGTGCTGTACTGTTCTTTGTAACACCTTAATTATAAAATAAACTACCTTTCATTACCTACAGAAAATAAAGTGAAAATGGAAGAAAAACTTACAAATATATATATCAAACATATAAAACTTAAATAAAATCAATCACTGAACTGAATAACTGAACAAAACAAATTCCTCTTCAGTAAATTCCTTGAAGAAGGAAAGTCTTCCCCAATTCTGACCATGTGTAAGACTCTCCGGAACGAAAACACAACTCCTTACTTTCTAAACAAAAAACTGTTTGGCTTTTCAAAACCAAACCTTTACAATGTAAAAAAACGTCTAATAAACTTAACGGCTCTTTCAATTTCTGAATTAGGAATAAAAAACACTCAGTCATTCACTGTAGACCCTTAAAAGCTCATTTTTAAAAAGTCAGTTTGAAAAAGAAATGCACTTTTTAAGTTGCTCCTCCAAGGTTGTACTGGACACACCATCCATCAAACCTTTAAGGCAGAAGTAGACAGATTCTTTTTCATAGTGTAGGGAATCAAAGACTTGCATTGGGTGGATAGGAATGTGAAATTCAAACTCAAGCATATGAGCAATGATCTCTGATAGTGATTCACAAAAATGGAATAAAAACCTGCAGGTTCCACATTTGTAGCTATTTTCTGGAAGCAGATTTAGATTTATGGCAGCTCTTGCAAATATTGGTTTCTGAAACCATCTGGAATACCGTAGGTAGATGCACTGCCCTGTATCCTCCTTACAATGTCAGTCTGAGCTGTTGGTATGATTGGAGGAGGATATCCTCTTTAGCAAAAGATCGGCTCAATCTTGATGAACTGGAAAAGTAATATTACATATTACTGAGCAGTTAGTTGATTGCATCCGAATTATCTGATCGGCTCTTGAGAGCTTTTCAGATTCAAGTTAAGACTAGAAGCACCTTATTAGGTTAGCTACTGAGAACAATCACTGAAGCATGACACCCCTCTGGAGAACTTTTGTGGAACTCAAAGGAGAAGTATTGGTTAGTTCCTCCCAGGACTAATATTTTATCCTGATGGAGAATGCTTCTTTTCTGATGTCAGTTTACTCTTCCAGGTACTAAGTGCCCATAAGACAACCTCCATTTTGGATTGCAGTGGGGCTAATAGATGGCCACACTGTATGCTTGAGAGACTGACATTGCCCAGACTCTATCAAAATAACACCATGACAGAGTTGAATTAGATGATGAAACCTCAACTGTTGAACTCAAATTCTATTGATTACTGAGCAAACAAAGGTCCCAGCAATGATGGAGTTCCAGCTGAACCATTCAACTGAAGACATATATATTTCTTCACATATAAAGAATACCATATAGAGAGGAACCTCGATAATTCGAAGGACACTGGCGGGGAGTATTTCGTTTGGTTAATCAAATTCCAGATAATCGAATGCCATATAACATAGTTCAGCCAAGCATTGGGATCTTGCACTCTTGCCAGATAATCCAATATTTGGATAATTGAGATTCCTCTGTATAATTTATATACAGTTGCTGCAAGCGTGGAGCGGAGGATCTTGAAGGAGAACTGTTCCTGGTGTTTTTGAATCTGTAGTCTGTACTGTTTGCCCGAAACGTCGATTTTGCTGCTCGTCGGATGCTGCCTAAATTGCCCGTAGTGTTAGGTAAGGGGTAAATGTCAGGATATGGTGGGTTGTGCTTCGGCAGGTCGGTGTGGACTTGTTGGGCCGAAGGTCCTGTTTCCATACTGTAAAGTAATCTAAAAAAAAATACTATATACCACTACACCTTTCTGACCTGCTTTTTCTCTGTTAGTCTCATGGATTGTGTCTCACAAACTCCGTCTTCTTGTATCTGTCAGGAAAACAGGTTACGCGACATCTCCACCTTGCATCACACTAAATAACAACCTCCTGGAAGTGACCAAGGTCTTGGTTCTACAATGAGAGACAACCTCTTTTTTTTAAGCAGAAATCAACACACAGACAAATGTGAGGTGGTACTTTGTGGTAGGAAGAATTAGGAGCTTAATCAGTGTTTTGGAAAGTTTGATACTCCGTAGGGCAGAGGAACCAAGGGAACTCAAAGTTGAAAAGACCCTCGTCACAAAATAAAGTTTAAATATAGGTCAGTAAGACCATGTAAGAAAATTAACAAGTGTACTTCTTTTCTGGTAGAAGTGAAAATAGGGGGATATGCCAAACCTTTGTCATACCTTGGTTAGACCAGCTTGGAGTACAGTGTGCTCCTCACAATTCTAGTCACCATATTACAAAAAGGATAGAGAAGCAATGGTGTTGGTGCAGGGAAGATTCACAGAAGTAACAATAGTAATAAGTGAATTTGAAAATTCGGAAAGATTTAACAGAATGGCTCCTTTTCTCGAAAATAATTAAGGCAGAGGATTATCCAATAGAAGAATCCTTTAAGATTATGAACGTTTTTGATGGAGAGTTTTCAGATTATTCATTTCTGAGGAAGAAAACTAGAGCCCATCAATATCAGACAGTCTCCAAGAAACTGTACGGGCAGTTCAAAAGAAATGTTTTTACTGAGGGAGTGATGAGGTTATGGAACTCACGACCATGGGAGTGGCTGAAGTGAATGATATTTATGCATTTATGAGGAGAATAGACATACATATTAGTGAGAAGGGGAAATCAGATTACAATGATACATAGAAGCAAAGAATTTTACCGTATGGGGGAGGCTATTCACCCCAGCATGTCTGCCAGCTTCTGAAAGACCAGCCCACCGCGTACAAATGGAAAGGCAGGAGGAGGTTGTGGAGCATAAACCTGGCCTAGACTGGCTGGGTTGATGAGACTAATTCTATGCTTTATGTCCTATGTCTACTGACCATCCAAAACAAAGAGGTTTCAGAGGGATATGGGCAGGATACGCAAGTTAGTGGTCAAAAACTTGGCAGGTGGAATGTAATGTGGGAAACTGTAAGGATACTCATTTTGGCAGGAAGAATAGAGGAGCTGAATATTGTTTAAATAAAGAAAGACTGCACAAAGCTGGAGAACAGAGGGATTTGGGGTCCTCTGGCATAAACCACAAAAAGCAAGCATGCAAGTTGTAAGGGTAATAGAGAAGGCAAATGCAGCATTGGCCTTGATTTCAAAAGGTATGCAGCATATAGAGTGGGGAAGTCTTGCTCAAACTATTCAAGACTCTCAATAGACCACACCTGGAATACTATGAACAGATCAACACTCCATTAGTCTCCAGTATTCACACTATAATGAGAATCACAGGAGATTTGACCTGCTGAAAGTTTAAGGTGTAGACAATAACGTTGTGAACTTTCTCTGCTGATCTTGTGTAAAAGGGCTGCTGTATATAAATGCGTTTGGTCTTGTGTCATACTTCAGTGAGACTGATCACATCCCTTGTTAGTGAGGATGCACAAACATAACTCAGACACAGATTGTGTTGCACTTCACTGAGGTTTGATCATTTCTCCAGCAAATAACTATTGTCTGTGAATGTGCGTTTAGAATCCTCTTGGAACACTGTTAGAAGCTTAACAGTGCAGCATCTATTTTTGAAATAATGTTTGAAATCGTTTCTTTTTCACAAATCTGTGGATATATTACCAAGACAGATTTAGAACATAGAACATTTGTTTTTTCATATATTCAGAATATTAAACTTCACCCCAGTTACTGGGATTTTACATAAGCAGAAATAAACTGAACTGTCATAATGAAGACAGTACAATCCTGGAAGTGATTTTTTTTTAGATGAGATTAGATTAGATTCCAAACAGTATGGAAACAGGCTCTTCGGACCAACAAGTCCGCATCGACCTTCCGAAGAGTAACCCACCCAGACCTATCCTATAGTTACCCCTGACTAATGCACCTAACACGATGGGCAATTTAGTATGGTTAATTCACCTAACCTGCACATCATTTGTGATTGTGGGAGGAAACTGGAGCACCTGGAGGAAACCCACGCAGACACGGGGAGAATGTGCAAATTCCACACAGACAGTCGCCCGAGGCAGGAATCGAACCCGGGTCCCTGGCGCTGTGAGGCAGCAGTGCTAACCACTGAGCCACCATGCTGCCCTTCTGTGTCATTTGTTCAAACATAAATTAAGTAACAGGGATTCAGTTTGTTCAAATATCTCAAACAGCTTTATTAACTGGTTAGAATACAGCTTGCAGTTCCAGGTAAAGTGTACAATCTCCAGCTCACATGTTCCTTGCTAGACTGTACACAGCAACCAGTAATATGATTCCACCCTGGTTCTTAGCTCATTAACAACCATAGCTTTGAAGGTGTTGACACTGCAGTTAGTAACAGTATTCAATCCCTGCACAGCACTTGTGACTCACTGATTTGCAGTAAATGAAGTGACTGAGTAAATCTCTACGCACACACAGACCAGGTGAAAAGTCGGCCATCTGTGACAACATTGTTGTGATTTTGGTAGACAAAATTTCCTTTTAAAACTCTACTTGTAGGTCTTTGAAAACATCGGTTACTGGTTTGAATACATTGCTGTATACTGATGTGGAGTGTGTCTCATCCCACACCTTGACAGGTGAACTGCCTCTGTCCAGTGTGTGTGTGTGCTGGTGAACACTGATCCCACGTGATCACCTGAACCCAGTTCCACAATGAGAACACACACTCCTCAGTGCGAAAAGACTGATTGTACAGCAGCTGCCCAGAATCTTTACAGCTTGTGTCCAGGAATCACTGAATTGCTTCATGCACTGAGAGCAGATGAATGGTGTGGAACCGATCTGAATGCAGTGGTGCGCCCAGTGAATGTGGGAACTCTCATACATTCAGAGGCATATAGCAACAGGAATAGGCCATTGACCCTAGCCCAACATTCAATACAATCAGGGCTGATCAAATACTGCAATGTCATTCATCCACCTCACCCGGTCACCTTATGATCTTATATCAGCAAGGATGCACAAGACAATGAGATATAGGCCATTCAGCCCATCACATCTGCAGTGCCATTCGAGCATGGCTGATATGTTTTTCAACTCCATTCATCTGCTTTTCCCCCTTACCAATCAAGAAGCTGTCTACCTGTTTTAAAGGCACACAACAGCCTTTTGTGGTGATGGATTTGTGGAACTCATCACTCCCTGGCTGAAGAAATTCCTCCTCATCTCATAAGAACGAGGAGCAGGAGTAGTCCATCTGGCCTGTCAGGCCTGCTCCGCCATTCAATAAGATCATGGCGGATCTTTTCATGGACTCAGCTCCACTTAGCCACCCACTCACCATAACTCTTAATTCCTTTACTGTTCAAAAGTCTATCTATCTTTGCCTTAGAAACATTCAACGAGGTACAGGTTGACAACACTTTATCCAAAAAGCTCTAAAATCAAAGATTTTTCCGGAACCTTTTTTTCTCAATAATGATGTTGTTTGTTGTGCAAATAGTTAACTCAACTCCACACCCACTCGACCGACGTCCCTCAGGCGTGACATAGTGGTGTGGCCCAGCACAGGCAGGCATCAATTCTGTCTCAGTGCTCGTAATAATCACAGGTGAACCTGCTGTTGGTAAGTTTTCAAAATTTTACTATGAAAATGTCATTTAATCCTTTATCCAAAAAAATTCCGAAATCCGAAAGACAGCTGGTCCCAAGGGTTTCGGATAAAGGATTGTCTACCTGTAATGCCAACCGCTTCAATGGGCAGGCAGTCCACAGATTCACAACTCTTTGGGTGAAGAACTTCCTCCTAAATCTGCCCCCCTTATTCTGAGGCGATGCCCCCTCATTCTAGTTTCACCTGCCAGTGGAAACAATCTCCCTGCTTCTATCTTATCTATTCCCTTCATAATTTCATATGTTTTGATAAGCTTCCCCTCACTCTTCTAAATTCCAATAAATATAGTTCTAGATTACTCAATCTCTCCTCATAAATCAACTCTCTCAACTCTGGAATCAATCTAGTGAATCTCCTCTGCACTCCCTCCAGTGCTAATACATCCTTTCTCAAGTAAGGAGACCAAAACTGCACACAGTACTCAAGGTGTAGCCTCACCAGCACCTTATACAGCTGTAGCATAATCTCCCCATTTTTAAACTCTATCCCTCTAGCAATGAACAACAATGTTCCATTTGCCTTATTAATTACCTGCTGCACCTGTGATTCATGCACAAGGAAACCCAGGTTACTCTACATAGCAGCATGCTGCAATTTTTCATGATTAGTTCTGCAAGTACAAATTCACCCCACAAACTTGTTATGTGTGCGTTTAGGGGAGACTGAGTGAGTGTGTGCATGTGGGGGTGTGAGTGCCTGTGAGAGAGTGCGTGTGTCTGTGTGTGAGCATAATGGGGTATAAGTCTGTGAGAGTGCGTGTGGGGGTGTGAGTGCCTGTGAGAGAGTGTGTGTGTCTGTGTGTGAGCATAATGGGGTATAAGTCTGTGAGAGTGCATGTGGGGGGTGTATGTGTGAGCATATGAGAGAGAGCTGGTGTATGAGAGACGGTCTGCATGAGTTTGTGGATCTGCAGGAGGTGTGTGTGTGCGCGCACGTGTGCATGTGCGTGCAAGAAAGTGTATAGTGCAGTGGAGTCACCTGTAGTGTGACGTGAATATCCCCATGGTCCTCATCAACCGGGACCTTGGGTTCATGTCACACAACAGGTGAGTTCACTGCACTATACACTCTCACACACACACACATATACAAGTTTGTGGGGTGAATTTGTACTTGCAGAACTACATTTTATTTTGCTCAAAAATTGCATAATTCCATGTAAATCCCACTTTAGAAATAGAATCAGTCTGGCCGAACATTGGGACGCAGACAGACTACCACACACCTTCAATGAGTTGAGATAACCACCTATTGTTTCAAGCTATCTTGAGAATGGCAACTTTTAAAAAGTTCTGGGATTTACAATATGAAGGAACAGAAACTAACATGATCATTCTAAAAGAATGTGTTTAATATTACATTCCATGACACTGCAATCCTGTTGCTATAAAGTCTGTGTGATTCTGCTCCACAACCAATTGCTGAAGGAGCAGCGCTCTGAAAGCGAGTATTTCCAAACAAGCCTGTTGGACTATAACCTGATATTGTGTGAATTTTAACTCTTTCGTGATAATGATTGTGTTTAGGTCTCCTTGTCATCAATTATTGATAACTTATTTGTATCTTTCACAATGAAGACTGACACAAAATGTTGTGGTTCTGTTCGCCGAGCTGGGAATTTGTGTTGCAGACATTTCGTCCCGTCTGGGTGACATCCTCAGTGCTTGGGAGCCTCCTGTGAAGCGCTTCTGTGATCTTTCCTCCGGCATTTGCAGTGGTTTGAATCTGTCGCTTCCGGTTGTCAGTTCCAGGTGTCCTTTGCAGTGGTCGGTACATTGGGTCCAGGTCGATGTGCTTATTGATTGAATCTGTGGATGAGGGGACGAAACGTCTGCAACACAAATTCCCAGCTCGGCGAACAGAACCACAACAACGAGCACCCGAGCTACAAATCTTCTCACAAACTTTGAACACAAAATACCTGTTCAATGCCTCAACCATTTGCTCTTTCCCCATTATTAAATCCCGCTGCTCACCCTCGAAAGGGCCAATGTTTACCTGAGCTACTTCTTTTGGTTTTCTATATTTGTAGAAGCTTCTACTATCAGTTTTTTTTATATTCTGAGGTAGCTCACTCTCATAATCCATCTTACCTTTCTTTAAAGCTTTCTCATTGCTTTCTGTTCACCTTTAACGATTTTCCAATCCCCAAGTTTCCCACTGATCTTTGTCACTTTGTATACATTAACTTTCAATTTGATACCTTCATTTTCTTTATTATCCGTGGCTGTTTATCACTTTTCCAAAAGCTCTTCCTTTTCAATGGTATGTACTATCTAATGAAAATGATCCTAATTTACTGAACCTCTCTTCCCAGCTAGTGCTCACCATACTAGGCAACATCCTGGTGAACCTCCTCTGCACCTTCTCCAAAGCCTCCACATCCTTTTGGTAATGTGCTGACCAGAACTGTATGCAGTATTCCATATGTGGCTGAACCAAAGTTGACTTGCCAACTCTTGTACTCAATACCCCAACCAATGAAGGAAAGCATGCCGCAAACCTAACTTGACCACTTTACTGACTGCGTTGCCATCTTCAGGGAACAATGGATCTGAACATTCTCTGCACATCAATTTTCCCCAGGACTTTTCCATTTATTGTATAGTTCGCTCTTGAATTGAATGTTCCAAATGCATCATCTTGCCTTTGCCCAGATTGAACTCCATCTGCCATTTCTCTGCCCAACTCTCCAATCAATCTATATTCTGTTGTATTCTCTGACAGTCCCCTTCACTATCTGCTACTCCACCATGTTAGTGTCATCTGCAAACTTGCTAATCAGACCACCTATACCTTCCTCCAGATCACTTATGTATATCACAAACAACAGTGGTCCCAACACAGATCCCTGTGGAACACCACTGGTTACAGGTCTCCACTTTGAGAAGTTCCCTTCCATTACTACTCTCTATCTCCTGCTGCTCAGCCAGTTCTTTATCCGTCTAACTCGTACACCCTGGACTGTATATGACTTTACTTTCTCCAGCAGCTTACCATGGGAAACCTTATCAAACACCTTACTGAAGTCCATGTACATAAAATCTACAGCCCTTCCCTCATCAATCAACTTTGTCACTTGCTCAAAGAATTCTATTAAGTTGGGAAGGCATGACCTTCCATGCACAAAACCATGCTGCCTATCACTGATAAGCCCATTTTCTTCCCAATGTAAATAAGTCCTAGCCCTCAGTATCTTCTCCAGCAGCTTCCCCACCACTGACGTCAGGCTCACAGGTCTATAATTAGCTGGATTATCCCTGCTACCCTTCCTAAACAAGGGGACAACATTAGCAATTCTCCAGTCCTCTGGGACCTCTCCTCCGTGTTCAAGGAAGCGAGAATGGAAATAGTTGGGGCCTTAACTCTCCCTAACAGCGTTAGCAAAAGCATCCCCTAGGATATTAGTTCCAGTCCAGTACAGGTGTAGACCATCCAATTTGTAATGGTCCCACCTTTCCCAGAACCAATCACAATGTCCCAAAAATCTGAACCTCTCCCTCCTGCACCATCTCTCAAGCCACACATTCATCCTGCTTATTCTTTCATTCCTTCTCTGACTAGCATGTGGCACTGCTAGCAATCCTGAGATTACTACTTCTGAGGTCCTACTTGGACCTTAACTTGGCTCCTAACTCCCTATATTCTGCTGGTAGGACCTCATCCCATTTTCTCCCCTACAACACTGGTGCCATATCACTACCACAACTGGCTGTTCACCCTCCTCCTTCAGAATGTTCTGCAGCCGTTCTGAACACCAGTCGGGAGTGTGTTGCTGGAAAAGCACGAGAGGCTAGGCAGCATCAGAGGAGCAGAAGAATTGCCGTTTCAGGCATAAGCCCTTCATCAGGAATCCTCGATGTTGCTTGACCGGCAGTGCTTTTCCAGCAACACACTCTCGACTCTGATCTCCAGTATCTGTAGATCTCACTTTCTCCTTCTGAACAGCAGAGCCAGCCAGGGTGCCATGAATCTGGCTACTGCTGCCTTCCCCTGGTGAGCCATCTCCCCCAAACAGGTATACAGGGTGTTTTGGAGGGAGATGACCACAGGAGACACCTGCTCTGCCTTCCTGCTCTTTCTCTACCTTTAGGTCACCCATTTCCTTTCTCCCTCAGCAATCCTGGTCTGTGGTGTGACTAATTCGCTAAAAGTGCTAACCACAACCTCCTCAGCATTGCGGATGCTCTGAAGTGAGCCCATCCGCAGCTCCAGAGCCACCACGCAGTCTAACAAGAGCTGCAGCTCGCCACACGTCCTGCATGTGAAGGAGTCAGGGACATCAGCCGTGTCCCTGAACTCCCACATTGAGCAGGAAGAGCATAACACGGGGCTGAGATCTCCTGCCATTTTTACTCTTAAGCTTAACTTAGTCCAACTATAATATCAAATAATAGATAAGTAAAAAAAGAAAAAAAAAAGAAAAATTTTTACCAATCGCATGATAAAAAAAAGAAGTGGAGGGAAAAGACATAGTAGAGGCAGCTAATCAGATTGTCTCAATCTTAGTAACAAAGGAGCTTCATGAGCTCCTTGCATTTGACATTGAACATGAGGATGGCGGAAATAGGGGAAAGGGAGAGTTCTTCAAAAGAAACTAAGGTGTGAGACAAACAGACCCCAATGTACATATTTCTGCCTATGATGTGATTAACACTGTGAGTCCAGTCACTGCAATTTCTTATGAACTCGCTGATGTCTCAGAAGAGTAGATGAATGACCAAATCTCTTCCCATATTCTGAGTAACTGAACCATCTCTCCCCAATATGAACTTGTTGCTGGCTGATTGAATTGCCTCCTACATTTGCAGAACGTATCTTCCTCTCCTGAGTTAAATGTGCTGGTGTCTAAGGAAGGCACCTATCGTAGAATCATAGAATCCCTACAATGTGGAAACAAGCCATTCAGCCCAACAAGTCCACATCGACCCTCCGAAGAGTAACCCATTCAGACCCATTCCCCCTAACCTATATTTACCCTTGACTCATGCACCTAACCTACACATCCCTGAACACTAGCCAATTCACCTAACCTGTACATATTTGGATCATCAACCTCTTCCCAAACACAGTGAAGGAAACTGCCTCTCCCCAGAGTGAGTGTGCTGAGGTACAGTGAGGTCAGATGATTGCTTGCACCCAATCCGACAGCAACAGCAAATTAATAGTCTCCCAGTGAGAATACTCTGATCAGGTCCCCAGAACTTTCACAAAGTCTGGGCATTAAATGATCTCTCATTACTTGCAGAGGACAAGTTTCACTACAACTCAAAGAAAAAGCAGAATTACTGAGGTTACATAATGACGACTGTTTTAAAAGCTGGAGTCGGATATGTTCTTTCGAGACATGCTAGCACCAGCTGTCTTTGGGTTAAAACTAAAGAAGCTTCTCAGCAACAGCTTTTGGATTGGTTCAAAGTAACAATTCGACCACAAACTGTGAGGAGATGTACCAGACAGGCTCAGAGACCTCCAATCACCTGCCAGAAAGTGAGATGCTTCTCCCTCCATGAGTTTGCAAGGATAGTGGGGTCAAGGGTGATCTATTGGAAAGGAGACATGCAGCAGAGGCAAATGATCCGATTGTCTCAATCTCAGTGACCAAGTAGCTCCACGAGCTCTTCACACTTATTGTCGGAGGTGAGGACGGAGGAAGCAGGGGAAAGGGAGAGCTCTTCACGAGGACCCAAACTGGGATAATACGGTGAGCAATTATAAAGACTCAACACAATATATTTAATTCAAAGTTGATTTACTTGTCTTTTATGCACAATATTAACCCCTGGAAGTGGGATGAATTTGTGAATAATCACAGAAACAGATCCCAATGAACATGCTTCAGGACTGGATGTGATTACCTGCAAAATCCATCATTGGAGTGACTTGTGAGCTCGCTGGTGTTTCAGAAGACAAGATGACCGAGTGAACTTCTTTCCACACTCAGAGCAGGTGAACGGTCGCTCCCCAGTGTGAACTCGCTTGTGTGACAGCAGGCTGGATGACTGCGTGAATCCCTTCCCACACAGGGAGCAGGTGAATGGCCTCTCCCCAGTATGAATACGCCGATGTACAGTGAGTTCAGATGATGTCCTGAACCCAGTCCCACAATGAGAGCACATGAATGGTTTCTCATCAGTGTGAACACGTTGATGGGACATCAGTTCCTGGGAACTTTTAAAGCACTTCCCGCACTCTGGACATTTGAACGGTCTCTCGTTAGTGTGAACCCGCTGGTGTATCAGCAGGTTGGATAACTGAGTGCATCCCTTCCCACATTCTGAACACGTAAATGGCCTCTCACCAGTGTGAATTCGCTGATGTCTCAGCAAGTTTGACAAGCGAGTGAATCCTTTCTCACATTCGGAGCAGGTGAACGGCCTCTCTCCCATGTGAATCTGCTTGTGTGTCAGCAGGTTGCAGGAATCAATGAATTTCTTCCCACATTCAGAGCAGATGAATGGTCTCTCCCCTGTGTGAACTCGCTGGTGTCTCAGCAAGCTGGATAACCGAATGAAGCCCTTCCTACACTTGGAGCAGGTGAACGGCCTCTCTCCGGTGTGAATTCGCAGATGTAAAGTGAGTTCAGACGATGATCTGAACCCAGTCCCACAGTGAGAACACTCGAATGGTTTCTCGTCAGTGTGAATACGTTGATGGTACATCAGTTCCTGGGAACTTTTAAAGCACTTCCCACACTCTGGGCATTTGAATGGTCTCTCGTCAGTGTGAACCCGCTGGTGTATCAGCAGGTTGGATAACTGAGTGCATCCCTTCCCACATTTGGAACACACAAATGGTTTCTCGCCTGTGTGAGCTCGCCGGTGTCTCAGCAGGTTGGATAACTGAGTGAATCCCTTCCCACACTCGGAACAGGTGAACGGTCTTTCCCCAGTGTGGCTACGCTGATGGATTTTCAGGGCAGATGAGTGATTGAATCCTTTCCCACAGTCACCACATTTCCACAGTTTCTCTCCAGTGTTAGTGCATTTGTGTCTTGACAGGCCAGATGATTGGCTGAAGTGTCGTCCACAGGCAGTACACGTGAATGGTTTCTCTCCACTGTGAATGTAGCTTTCTCCTTTCATGTTCAAAGGCTGTTGAGTTTCAGACTACATTAAATGGAGCAACTCTGTCAGATTCTGATGTGATGCTTGGTTTCAGTTTCCCAACTGCAAATCCTCCTCTTTAATACTTCTGAAATTAAAACAGAAATGGCAGTTAGAGGGAACATTTAAAAACACTAAAGCAGATAGTTTTCATTCTTTCATGGGATGTGGATATTCCTGGCAAGGTCAGCATTTATTGCTCACTCCTAATTTAACTGCAGAAGGTGATAATGGGCTGCCTTCTTGAACAACTGCTGTCCATGTGCTGTCGGTAAACCCACATTATAGGGGAGGGAATTCCAGGATTTTAACCTGGAGGAATGGCAATATATTTCCCAGTCAGGATGGTAAGTAGCTTGGAAGGTGCTGCCATCTATCTGCTGCCTTTGCTCTTCAAGATGGAAGTTGTTGAGAGTTTGGAAGGTACTGTTTAAGGAGCTTTAGTGAAGTTCTGCAGTGCATCTTGTGGACAGTACACACTGCTGCCTCTGAGACTGGTTGCTATACAGAGTGGATGTTTACGGATGTTGTATCAGTCATGTGCTGCTCATCAGTTGGATACCTCTGTTCTAGATGGTATTGAGCTTTTTGAGTGTTGTTGGAATTGCACTCATCCAGACAAGTGGGAATATTCCATCATTTTCCTGACTTGAGTCTTATAGATGATGGACAGGCTTTGGGGAGTCAAGAAGTGTGTTACTTGCTGTAGAAATCCCAGACTCTGATCTGCTCTTGTAGCCACCGTATTTGTCTGGCTGGTGCAGCTAGTTTCTCAGAGACTGAGAGCTTTACAGTTTTAAAAGAGGCCTTTTGGTCCATCTTGTCAATACCAGTCATTATGCACCTTTCCACTCTCGTCCCATTTTCCAGAACTTGGTCTGTAGCTTTATGTGCTATGGTGCTTCAAGTGATGGGATCTAAAGAACTCCTAAACATTCTGGTAATTTCTACCTCTACCATTCTTTCAGACAGCAAGTGCTAGATACCCACCACAGTCTTGAGTTAAAAAAAAACTTCCCTCTAAACCTCCTGCCCTTCACGGATCTCTCTATTCAGAAATTATTCTTGTTATTAACTTTGTCTGTGTCCCTCATAAATTTTCCCATCTCAATCAGGTCTGCCCTTAGCCTTCGCTGCTCTAAGGAGAACAACTCCCAGCCCATCTAGTCTCTCTTCATAATGCAAATGCAGGCCCAGGACAGAAAAGTTAACATGAGAGCAAGATGTCCCATTAAGTAACAACACCTAATTTTTCATTTCAGCATTTTAGAGCCTTGAAGTCGAAATATTGAATCTAATGACTTCCATCACTTTGCCACTGATGGACAGTAGATGACTAGAGCAAGGTCTTGTAGGTGAGAAGGTCTATAGCCTTAAAACTTGTCTTTAAGCATTTAGACTAACATGTAATGCTGAATTATAGAACGCATTTACTGCACTAGAAAATAGACAGGCAGGAAGGCTCAAAAAAAAGCTTAAAGATTGCAAAAGATAGAGACACCTGGGCTTACCAAGTGATAACAGAATGCTGTAAGGCAATTCAGAACATTTGCCTTAGCATCGGTGAATCTGTGTGAACAGGACACCATATCATAACATCCACAGCCATTCCCTTGCGAAATTAATGACAGTGTTTGATTCTGACCCGAAAACGAAATTAGGTCCTATCAAAAACTTTGTGATTACAAGTCAGATGTTGCCAATTATTGTATAATGGATTCTTATTACCCCCTTGCAAGCAGGGCAGACACAGAGAGAAAAAATACTTTGCTGTTACAAAACCCTGACTTGAGTGTTCAAAAGGACACTAAAGAGAGAGAGACAATTTTAGTGCTGAGGCTGTTGAAGCCAGGAGAAAATTAACTCTTAGTGCTTATCGATGATGGATTGAATTTAATTGCATTTTGGAACTTTGATGATATTGAATAGCCATTATCAGTTATTAAATACAAACTCTGTAAAAGGTAATATTGATGAAGCCCTAACTTACGTGCAGACCACTCTACAGACCTTACAGACTGCCCCATTGTCAATTCTATCTAGTCAGATCTTACGTCTTATTCGAATTTGAATCACAAACTTGAAAAGAAGGCATGTTTAATTCGAGCTGAAAATGTGTTGCTGGAACAGCGCAGCAGGTCAGGCAGCATCCAGGGAACAGGGGAATCGACGTTTCGGGCATAAGCCCTTCTTCAGGAATGAGGAAATTGTGTCCAGCAGGCTAAGACAAAAGGTAGGGAGGAGGGACTTGGGGGAGGGGCGTTGGAAATGCAATAGGTGGAAAGAGGTCAAGGTGAGGGTGATAGGTCAGACTGGGGTGGGGGCGGAGAGGTCAGGAAGAAGATTGCAGGTTAGGAAGGTGGTGCTGAATTCGATGGATTTGACTGAGAC
>NC_057754.1:10216837-10238290 GCF_004010195.1 Chiloscyllium plagiosum
GGAGGAAAAGGTGGGGGTTGGGGCCAGTGTAGTTGCGGAAGATGGATTGTTCCACATATCCTACGAAGAGGCTGGCATAGCTGGGGCCCATGCGGGTGCCCATGGCTACTCCTTTCGTTTGGAGGAAGTGGGAGGATTGGAAAGAAAAGTTGTTCAGGGTGAGGACCAGTTCAGTCAGTCGAAGGAGGGTGTCAGTGGAAGGGTACTGGTTGGTACGGCGGGAAAGGAAGAAGCGGAGGGCTTTGAGTCCCACGCATTCTCTCCCCCCCCACGCATGTTTAATTCGAGACTAATTAATCATTTTAAATACAACCTTGCAGTAACATTTCAGCCTCAGGTACAGAATGATATTGTGCTTAAGATAAAAAGCAGGAGTCTGCTCCCAGCTTAAAATTACTCTAAACCTACCATTGAAGAGATTCTGACACAATCTGGTGGGAAGCCATTTTATGGCCAAACGTTTGCCCTCCTTGATAAGAAGCCATTTCGCAAAACAATTGTATCAGACATGCAAGCTGTGCAAGGTTACTTTATGAACTTTCCAATTAGCTCAGACTGATAGGAGTTTATCTCACTAGTAAGCTGGGTATGTTTGTCCCACCTGATGGAAAGCTCAAGGCCTGTAGGAGTGATCAGTCAAGCACACACAGATCTGTCAATTAACTTTTCTGCCTTACAAATTATTGTCTTTCACTGTTATCTGTCTAATTAAGAACATGCAATGTTTTTGTAAACTTTTGTATAAAGGAAGCCACTTTGTAGTGGATTCATTGGAGTAGCCTGATGGGGCACTTGAAGAGCTGGTACTCTACTCTCCTCACCTAGCTAGTTTAGCTTATAGGTATCAGTGTTATGTTGTAACAGTGATGCTATTAATGAATAAAGGGGATGATTAAAATTAAACTAAACTGTAAGAGGTTTTTATTCCAGACTTCCAAAGAGTACGATCTCCGGGATGAACCAAGAGAGAGAGGCTTACAGGTCTGAGTCCACAAGGGATTGCCTGGGCTGTCTCAATTCTGTACTACCTCTAATTCTACTTCTGGACCAGAAGTGCAAATCCCTCATGCCCCAGAGGTGTGTCATAAGGCATCCAAACAGGTTGATTAAAAATAACATGGACCAACAGGTTGGTAATTGGCCAGATTGAATTTCTCCCACTTTATGTGGACTGGACAAACCTCAGCAACTTTTTTTCTTGGCTGGTTAGATTCCTGTATTCATGATAAGAATTGTCGTTGTTCTGGAACAGATTAAGCTAGGAGAGTTAGTACTATCTGAAGAAATATTGTTGGAACACTGTATGAGCCCATAGTCTTTGCAAACTCCAGTGCCTTCAACAATTTCTTGATACTATGTGGATTGAATCTAATTGGGTGAAGACTGGTACCTGGAAATTTGAGAATATCAACAAGAGGCTGAAATGGACCACACTCTCTACCTTTTGACTGATGATACTTGTGAATACTCCTCAAATAATGGTTTCTTCCTATCTATCTTTGAGTTATCAGCAAATATACTTTCCATATCTTCAGTCTCTTTGTCCACATTAGTTACATAAATTATGTTGAGGAATCTGGATGTCCTGGTATGTTACTGTTTACTGCAAGCTACGACACTGGCTTCTGGTTTCATTGATCCTAACATAGATAAAGTGTGGAATTACGACCAAGGAACAAGGGTAGGCCATTTCGATTCTGCTCTTCAATAATATAATGATTGATTTGATTTTAACTTCAACGTTAGCACCTCCCTAATAATCCTACATCATTCAAAACGTGGGGTGAGAATTACTCCCCTCGTTACCATACTTCAGGCAGTATTTCACACGGGTTGAGTGTCATTAAGTCTTGTCAGACCAGGCTCAAGGGAAACCTGGCAGTATCAACCATCCACAAAGAGACTAAAACAACTTTCCCTGTGGCATTTTGCCCCCTACAAATATGGCCACCGCGCGTGCAGCGATTGCATGCTGCCTTTATAAATGTGCGCGTGCACCAATTTGCACGTTGCCCCCTAAAAACATGGCGGCCGCAAAAGCGGGCCCACCGACTGCCACCCAGAGGCCAAGGCGTCGTGAACGCGGCACCGCGTGACTCATATTTGTGGTTTGAAGCCCACACTGGTTGTATACGAAGGAGCCTCTCTGATCAGTCACCTCCATTTGCCTTACTCACCCGATGTCTCTCGCGACTGCTCTGGTTACAAATAACCGACCCTTCTGCGAGTGACAATGCGCATGCCCTGGTTAGTGTCTGGTACTGCGCACGCTCGAGGAGGAAAGGTATTGCACATGCTCCGGTGAGAGCCTGATAATGCGCTTGCGCAAGAATCTTGTCTGCAGTTGGAGCCTTCTCTCTGTTGAAAAGTTTTCTTGTTAACTCTAAAATAATGTGTTTTTTTCCTGATCCCATTACAATGTGTACCATAGATATAAAATGATTAAGTCAATGAATATAGCAAACAAATGCATGAGATTTGTGTCGTAATTCTATCCTGGATGTGGTGAGTAACAGAGAGAAAAAAAATTCCCTCATGTCAGATGTAAACAGACTGATGGAGTCATGTGAGGTTTTTCCCATTTAGGGAACACTCAAACCCTTTCTCACCTTAACCATCGACTATCAAATCATTGGAATTTTTAAACTGGAGGATTGACAGGGGCAAAAGCTGAACAGATCTTTTTGCACAGGTAACATATCTGAACAATCTCCCTCGGTGTTATGATTAGCCATTATTAGACTGGGATGGGCAAAGTTAAAAATCACACTACACGAGGTTACAGTCCAACAGGTTTATTTGGAAGTACTCTCTTTCGGAGCGCTGATCCTTCATCAGGTAGTGGGGCAGGATCATAAGACACAGAATTTATAGCTCAAGATGTTGTGCTCCTACCCCTCTGACTACCTGACAAAGGAGCAGCGCTGCAAAAGCTAGTACTTGCAAATAAACATGTTGGACTATAAGCTTGTGTTTGTGTGATCTTTAACTTTGTCTCTCAGTGTGACAGTGCAATCCTGTCAGTAAGTGGGATGACTGAGTGAATCGATTTACACATTCTCTGGGTAACAGTCCTATTCTAGTAAGGTGCAAGTACAGAATTCAAGAAGGACTGTGAGGGTCTTGAGCAGTTTCACCAAGGAACTGAGGAGATATTGGAGGTTTTTGCAGGATTAAACGTGGATAAATCCCCTGGTCCAGCTGAGTTGTCTCCCAGGTTGTTGTGGAAGATGAGGAATGAAATTACATGTGCTCTGTCCCAAAGTTTTACTTTCTCCCTAGCCAAAAGAGAGATGCTAAAGGACTGGAGGGCAGCTCATTTAGTTCCACTTTTTAAGAAGGGTGGTAGACATGAACCAGGGAATTACAGTCTAGTGAGTCTCACATCAGTGGTCAAGAAACTGTTGAAAACTGTGAAGGAGGGAATTAATTGCCATTTGTCAAGGCAAGGTTTGATTCAGAATAATCAGCATGAAACTTTCTCAGAGGAAGGTCATAAAGTTACAGTCAGAGACGTGTACAGCATGGAAACAGACCCTTTGGTCCAACTTATCCATACCGACCAGATATCTTAATCTAGTTCCATTTGCCAGCATTTGACCCATATCCTCCAGACCCTTCCTATTTATATACCCATCCAAATGCCTTTTAACTGTTGCAATTGTACCAGCCTCCAACACTTCCTCTGGCAGTTCATTCCATACTCACACCAACCCTCTGCATGGAAAGAGTTGTCCCTTAGATTCCTTTTAAGTCTTTGCCCTCTCACTTTAAACCTGTACCCTCTAGTAGACTGCCCTACCCTGGGGAAAAGACCTTGACTCTTCACCCTATCCATACCTCCCCCCCATGATTTTACAAACATTTAAGTAATGCCGAACATGTCTGATTAAATGTTTTGAGGAGGTATTCGGGTGTGCAGATGAGGATAATGAAGTTAATATAGTTAAATGGATTTCAGCAAAGTCTTTGACATAGAAACATAGAAAATAAATGCAGGTATGGTCCATTTGGCCGTTCAATTCTGTACCACCATTCAATATGATTGTGGCTGATCATACATTTTTTTCTCCACACCCCTTGATCCCTTTAGCTGCAAGGGTCACAACCAGCTCCCTCCTGAATATATCTAATGAACTGGCCCCAACAGTGGGCGGCACGGTGGCACAGTGGTTAGCACTGCTGCCTCACAGCGCCAGAGACCCGGGTTCAATTCCCGACTCAGGCGACTGACTGTGTGGAGTTTGCACATTCTCCCCGTGTCTGCGTGGGTTTTCTCCGGGTGCTCCGGTTTCCTCCCACAGTCACAAAGATGTGCGGGTCAGGTGAATTGGCCATGCTAAATTGCCCGTAGTGTTAGGTTAAAAGGGTAAGTGTAGGGGTATGGATGGGTTGCGCTTCGGCGGGTCGGTGTGGACTTGTTGGGCCGAAGGGCCTGTTTCCACACTGTAAGTAATCTAATCTAATCTAAGAATTCTACAGGTTCACAACTCTCTGAGTGAAGAAATTCTTCCTCATCTCAGTCCTGAATGGCTTACCCCTTATTCTAAGACTGTGACCCCCTATTTCTGGACTTCCCCAATGTTGGAAACATTCTTCTCACACTCGGCCTATCCAGTCCCATCAGGATTTTATATGTTTCTATGAGATCCCCCCCCCCCCCACCTCAATTCTTCTAAATTCCAGCGAATACAAGCCTAGCCGATCCAGCCTTTCTTCGTATGTCAGTCCTGCCATCCTGGGAATCGGTCTTGCGAACCTTTACTGAACTCCCTCAATAGCAAGAATGTCCTTCCTCAGACTAGGAGACCAAAACTGTACACAATACTCAATGTGTGGTCCCACCAAGGCCCTGTATAACTGCAGCAAGACATCCCGACTCCTGTACTCAAATCCTCTCACTGTGAAGGCCAGCTTTCCTTACTGCCTGCTGTATCTGCATGCCAATCTGTTCCACCACTGCACCTCACTAACACAGGTCCCACAGAAAAGTCCATGAGATCCATGGTAACTTGGCAAGTTGGATTCAAAATTAATTTGGTGGTAGGGTACAGAGGATAGTGGTAGAAGCCTGTTTGTGTGACTGGATGAAGGGCTTTTGTCTGAAAAGTCCATTTTCCTGCTCCTCGGACGCTGCCTGACCTGCTGTGCTTTTCCCGCACCACACTAATCTTGACTGGAACCCAATGTCAAGTGACATACCGCAAGGATTAGTGCTGGGTCCCTTTGTGATATATATAAAGGACTTATAAGAAAATGCGGGGGCAATGGTAAGTGAGTTTGCAGATGACATGAAGACTGGCAGGGTGGTTGGTAGGGAGGAAGAAGGTCTTAGGTTCCAGGAGGATAGTAAAGGATTGGTCAGATAAGCAGACCAACAGTAGATGGAATGTAACCATGAAAACCATGAGTTGATGCACTTTGGAAATAACAAGTCAAGGGAGTACTCAATGAATGTCAAAACACCAGGAAGTTCAGAGGAACAGAGGGATTTTGCATGCTTGTCCACAGATCTCCAAGGTCAACAGGACAGGTTAAGGCGTACGTTTCCCTTTATCAGTCAAGGCATAGGTTATAAGAGCAGGGAGGTTATGTTGGAGCTGGATGATACCTTAGTTGGACCACAGCTGAAGTACTGTGTGCAATCTGGTCACCACATCATGAGGGATGTGATTGCACGGGAGGTGGGGCAGATGAGATTCCGAGGCTGTTGCCTGGGATGGAGAGTTTAGTCATGAAGAGAGGCTGGAAAAGCTCAGGTTGTTTCCTTCAGAGCAGCGGAGGCTAAGAGGGTGTTGATTGAAGTGTGTAGTATTATAAGGGGCAATGATAGGGTTGACAGAAAGCACCCATTCCCTTAGTTGAAGGGTCAGTAACAAGGATGCATAATTTTAAGGTAAAAGGCAGGAGGGTTTAAAGGGGATTTGAAGAAATGTTCTTCACCCTGAGGGTGGTGGGAATCTGGAATGTATTGCCTTGGAGGGCAGTTAATTTGGGAAATCTCAACTGGTAAACAGTACTTGGATGAGAACTTGAAATGTCATAACATTCAAGGCTATGGACCAAATGCTAGAAAATAGGACTTGTTTAGATTGAGAGTAGTTTTTGGTGCTGCAGACTTGATGGGCTGCTCTGTACGATTCTATGATGTAGCTGTGAATTTACAACTCACAGCAGCCTTTCAAGCTTTTGAGGTAATGAGCTCCATATTCTCAAGGTTCTCAGGTCAAAGAAAAGGCAAAATGGGTGCCACTGTGAGACGAGTTAGGAAGTTGAAATGTCATGCTTAATTTTGTTGTTATTATCACAATTGAAGCATATTCGTAGATTAATCAAATCTGCTTAACTGTAAGTGAAATAGCTTTTCATACTGGAATAACATATGACTCTGCTGAACCTCACTTAACAGTGCAATGCACTATGTGGTTGTGAACAGAATGAAGGGAACACATAAGTATGTGTAAATTGCAAGACTATATAGAAATCTGGGTTTACCTCATTTCCATTTCACAAGGCCTGGTTATGAGAACTTGCGACCTTCAAGTTTAAATGAGTGGGGTTTACATTTCTTCGCTTGTTCAGTCCTCATTGAGAGAAAATGGTGTTATCAACAGAGGAAGACTGGGAGAGAGTTACAACAGAGAGCCAACAGGGGAAGATTGTCTGTCAGTCCTGCACTCTAAACAGAGAAAACCTTAACGGCTATGTTGGACTGCAGATATAATTCAAACTTAATTTGTCATTTGTAAAGGAAGAACCAACTACATGATTTGCCAAGTTTGCAGTTCGAGAAAGATATCAGTTATTGTTTTTCCAGAGTTTTGTTGCAGAAAGTAGTCAGCAGAGTTAGCTCGGAAGCTATCAGAATGCATTTACATGTCTGTTAGCAGCAGATGTCTGAGCTGAGGCATTCACATTTGTGAAATTAAGGTTGCTTCGCCAAAAAGCCTAAAAATATTATCTCAGAGAAATCCTGTCCTCTCAGTTATGTGTGTGTGTGTCTGTCTGTGTGTGTGTGTGTTTATTAATATTTCAAGCCTCTGGTTAACTGCTGTGTTATGATTTGTTTTATATTTTGATGTTCCTGTGGTGTTATTTCACACAGTGGAGAGGGTGGTGTGCAGATAAAGCTGGGTTCTTGCTGTGTAATTTTGCTGCAAAATGCTCCCACTCCCCCTTCCAGCTAACCTTCTCTCTTTTATCCCAAGGAACTTCTGTTTGGAAAGATGCCATGTGAAGATCCAAAATGTTTGGGGCCAGGAAAGCCTTGAACAAGAACAACCTGCTCTTAGGGTTTAGAAAGGATTTACAAGGATGTTGCCAGGGTTGGAGGCTTTGAGCTATAGGGAGAGGTTGAATAGGCTGGAGCTGTTTTCCCTGGAGTGTCGGAGGCTGAGGGGTGACCTTATAGAGATTTATGAAATCATGAGGGGCATGGCTAGGGTAAATTCCTGGGGTGGGGGAGTTCAGAACTAGAGGACATACGTTGAGGGTGAGAAAGGAAAGATATAAAAAGGACCTAAAGGGCAACTTTTTAATGCCGAAGGTGGTGTTTCTATGGAGTCGAGAGTGTGGTGCTGGAAAAGCACAGCAGGTCAGGCAGCATCCGAGGAACAGGAGAATCGACATTTCGGGTAAAAGCCCTTCATCAGGAATGTGTTTGGAAATGAGCTGCCAGACGAAGTGGTGGAGGCTGGTACAATTGCAACCTTTAAAAGGCATCTGGATGGACGTATGAATAGGAAAGGTTGAGAGGGATATGGGCCAAATGCTGGCAAATGGGACTAGATTAGGTTAGGATATCTGGTCGGCATGGACAAGTTGGACCGAAGGGTCTGTTTCCTTGCTGTACATCTCAATGACTCTGTAACAGGAAGGAACAAACATGGAAGAGCAGTTTTTCTGTAAATTGGCTTTTTTTTTTAAAACTTGTCGTACCTGAAGAAAAAGAATTGGGTTTGGTTAGTGAAATTTTTGTCTGGCAGTTCACTTCTGCAACAGTGTGTGTTCATGTTTTGTGGGTATCTCATCATTTCGAATTTTACTTCTCAAGACTGTGTCTTGACCGAATGTATAAGGACATCTCCGAATCTCACTCTGTAAACATACTTATGTCTTTGTGTTAGACCGCCAGTGACAGCCATGTTCTGAAGTAAGATCCGAAGAATAGAAATATGATTCCAACCAGATAATCTGTTTAGTCTTGTCTTTGTGAGATAAATATTGAGCAATTCACCAGGAAGGATTCTCCTGATGTTTGGAAATAACATGATGAATGATCAATGGAGAGAGCTTCCTCTAATGCTCAATTCAATTCTTCAGATTTTATAAGGTCATTTCCAACAAATCTCCGAATCTCGAGAAAGGAATCTCCTTACTGACTTCTCACCTCCCCAGCTGTTTCTGAGCTTCAGCAGATACATATGTCACCGACTCAACCTTTCCTCATCAGACAATATGTCCATTCCAACCGTTAGTTGAATATTCTCTGAACTGCTTCCAATAGATTTCCTTAAATAAAGATACCAATACTTCCAGTATTCCAGATGCCCTTTACAGCTGAAGCATAATCTCTTCAATTTTGTATTTAATTTCCTTTGTAATAAACAATAGCATTCTTTGAACTTTCCTAAACATTTGTTGTACCTGTATATCAACTTTTTGCAATTTATGCAGGACACCCAGATCTTTCAGGATATGTTTCTCAACCCTATTCTTCTGCCTTCTCCCCATAACCCCCTCATTGATCAAGAACCTATTGCTTTGGGGAAAATCACCAGCCTCGGAGTCAGAGTCGGGGTTCAATGACAGAGTTTATTGTACAAGGAAATATCGGAGCTCTAGCGAGAGAAAGACACCAACAGTACAGTGGTCAGCTATGAGTCTTCTCTCAACCCAGAGCACATGTCAAGATACTTTTATACATTTTGTAATAATAGGTCAGTGATGAGGTTATTTGTAACATGGTTTGTTTATGGTAATCATTGCAGAATCGTTAATAGTTTTGGTGCAGTCATTGTCAGTTCCAGTGCAGCCTTTGTTAATTCAGCACATTCGTTGTCAGTTTCAGAACAGACATTGTCAGATTACTGCAGCCCTAACTATTAGGATTTCGTATTGAGTCTATATCAAGCTGTCAGCATTTCAGTCAAAGGTGTTGGCTGGACCCGGACTCCCTAGCAGGCAGTGTACGCTACTCGTGTACTCTCTCCCCCACACGCCTTAAACTAATCAACTAAGTTGTGAGTGCATTGTACTGGCATTCTGGTGGCCCCAGGCAGTGTCTGTATTCGCTCTGCTGTCTTTCTCCATATTGTGGTACGTCAGCCATCTTGTGTGTCAAGTGGCCAACTGATGGCTCAGCGGCCATCTTGTGTGTCCATGTGCCTAGTGTCACTCTGCCCTGTGCCATCTCGCACTTCACACCCCCCTTTGTGATCAAGGAGGTGACTTCGGAGATCTCCCGCAGACCACCCAATTCACATGTAGAGGTAGGTCATCTCTGGGAGCTCCTCCTCCCGAGGTGTATCATGGAGTGCCAATTTCATTGGGGGCTGTTCCGTGGTGACACTCGCTGCTGGTACAGTTCTGGTCAGTAGCAACTTACAGCAGAGCTTTAAACACCAAGGCCCACACAGAATACCAGCGTGAGGAGAACTATCCCATGTGCTAAATAGGGTCCCTAAGATTTACCTAGCAACCAATTTTGCCAGCTGTCTGTAATTGTGGCTCCCTGTCGAAAACTATCTAGCTGGTCTCGGATATTCTTGATGGCTTCTGTAAGGCTAAAAGAGGCATCAATAACATGGGTGATATAATGTCACCAATAGTTGTACAAACTCCCCCATGCTGTGCTAATTGATAATCCACCACGTAATGTGTCTGCTATGTGTCGAGTCTGAGTTCAGCCAGCTCTGTATTAATTTTTTTCCAGGGCTTTTGAGGTATTATTGCCTAAGATAGTCAGGCCAGATACAAGATACAAGATCATTTTGATTTTTAGCGCTGACAACCCCTACTGTGCCCCCCAAAGATAAAGAATCCATATCCCAATGATGACCCCAAAGTGGTGGGGACCTGCTGGTCAGCACGGAACTCCTGACTGATGGAGCGGGTCACTATCTTTCTCTGAATATATATCCCCCACTGGGGCATGGTACAGTAAGGGATTACCCCTACTGAAAACAGGTTTGGGAGGTCTGGGGTGTCTGTGGCATAAGTCCCCCTAAACAGAAAAACAAATCCCTTTGCCGTCGGTAACGTACATTGTCCTGTCCTTCCATCTGTCTATCCACCCGTATCGCCCCTGATCCCCCGGGCACTCCCTCCCCGTCCCTGTCTGCACCTGGGGAATGGTCAATGACATTAGTTTGGTCACAGGAGTCTTTAAACGGTGTTAGTTGGGTCCAGTGCTTCCATGTGCCTTTCCCTTTAATAACCCCACTTATTACCACATCATATGGCCTATTCCATTTTGGGGCAAAGCCTGGTCTGTCAGGCAATGCTCACACTTGGACACGGCTTCCTGATGCAAGGACCTCAGGGAAGATTTCGACTTCCCCTGCTTTGTCCTTTTTGTCCTTCTGGGAGGTGATAGGAAATGCGATTTTTTTTGTTTAATGCCGAGTAATTGACAGACAGTCTTAATTTCGTTCCCTGTGAAATGTGTCCCTTCTTCAGTGTCGATCTGGAGGGCTCCCCCACCTCGGTATTACCTCCTCT
This sequence comes from Chiloscyllium plagiosum, assembly GCF_004010195.1. Lineage (NCBI taxonomy): Eukaryota > Metazoa > Chordata > Chondrichthyes > Orectolobiformes > Hemiscylliidae > Chiloscyllium > Chiloscyllium plagiosum. The sequence goes on from NC_057754.1 coordinate 10,227,560, forward strand.
ACCAATATTCTGGCTACAGTGGATGTGGTGCAGCTTTTGGGTAGGAATGCTTCCAGCCACCAGGTAAATTGGTCTATGATGACCAGGCAGGATGTTTTCCCACGGGAGGGTGGTAGTAGCCCTGTAAGATCTATTTGAAGGTGTCTCCAGGGTCCCCTAGGTTTGGACTGGTGTCCCATCCTAACTTTTATGAGTCTCCCTGGATTATGTTGTGCACAAACCATGCATCTGTGGCAGTACTTGGCCACATCTCCTCCCACTCCCTTCCACCACCACTCTCTCCCTCGGCTTCCTATAATGGCCTCTCCACCTGTATGGGAGAGCCCATAGTGCAGTTCAAGCAATGTGTTCTGTATACGTGCTGGTGCCAACACCTTGTCTGCTCATCTCCAGACACCATCCTCCCCTTTGACTGCTGCCTGCAGTCTCCATTGCTCTCTCTCTTCCTGCAGGGTATCCTCCTGTAGCTGCAGAATTTGGATAATGTCTTTTGCTATTTCAACAGTGGCTATTGCAGCCTCGTCAATGGCGACTTTTCCTAGGGCTTTCTGAGCTGAAGGATGTTGTAGGTTACAGAGAGACATAGATAAGCTGCAGAGCTGGGCTGAGAGGTGGCAAATGGAGTTTAATGCGGACAAGTGTGAGGTGATTCACTTTGGTCAGAGTAACTGGAATGCAAAGTACTGAGCTAATGGTAAGATTCTTGGTCGTGTAGATGAGCAGAGAGATCACGGGGTCCAGGTACACAGATCCTGGAAAGTTGCCACCCAGGTTGACAGGGTTATTAAGAAGGATAGCTGGTCACACCAACTAGCCACGAAATGACATGACCAGCTATCCTTCGTAGCCACACACTCAGATGACAAGCAACATGAGTTCGACTGGGACAACACTACTATTATAGGACAAGCCAAACAGAGAACAGCCAGGGAATGCCTAGAGCCATGGCACTAATCCACAGGATCAATCAATAAGCACATTGACCTGGACCCAATATACCGGCCACTGCAGGAACTGACAACCAGAAGCGGCAGATACAAATCACTATAAATGCTGGAGGAAACATCACAGAAGCGCTTCACAGGAGGCTCCCAAGCACTGAGGATGTCACCCAGACGGGACAAAACGTCTGCGACACAAATTCCCAGCTCGGTAAATAGAACCACAACAACGAGCACCCGAGCTACAAATCTTCTCCCAAACTTTGAACCTAGGGTTTATGTCACGCTACATGTAACCCTACACTATTCTGTATCTGTAAAATCTTTCTTACCCCGTCCTGTTTTGACACCATCTTGATAACTTATGATCTATTTACTTTTGTTAGTTTGTACAGTTTTGGATTATTTATTACTTTGGTTACACCCTCGGCATGCAACTCGTGTAACTGTCATGTCATTGGTTTGTCTCCAGCACCACCTTATTCTGAATTTTTTTGTAATTATCTTTCTGCCTCAACTAATCGGATAATAGTCACCTTGCTATTGATGTTGACACTTTGCTCACACCATCTGACGCTTTTGATCACCTGCAGAGACTTATTATTCAACCTGTCGACCTCCACTCACACCATTTGTGTGGTCTTTTGATCTTACTGCATATAAATTCTGTGCCTGTGCGTTTCTCTTCACTTCACCTGACAAAGGAGCAGCACTCCAAAAGTTTGTGACTTCAAATAAACCTGTTGAACTATAACCTGGTGCTGTGTGATGACTGATCTTATCCACCTCAGTCCAACACCAACACCTCCACATCTCTGATCATGAATACTTGACGCTCTTCCAAATAAGTTTCTAAATTTGCAAAATTATTCAGGGATCATAACTTCCCTTACATTCTCAAAACATTTCTCTCAGTTAGAACATTACAGCGGAGTACTGGCCTTTGAGTCTCAATGGTGCGCCAACCTGTGGAACCAATCTGAAGCCCTCTAACCTACACTATTCCATTTTCATTCATATGTCTATGCAATGACCATTTAAATGCCCTTAACTTTGGTGAGTCTACTACTGTTGCAGGCAGGCCATTCTGCACCCCTATTACTCTGAGTAAAGAAACTACCTTGGACATCTGTCACCCCTCAATTTAAAGCTATGTCCCTTCGTACTACCCATCACCATCGGAGGAAAAAGGCTCTCACTGTCCACACTGTCTAACCCTTTGATTATCTTGTATTTCTCAGTTAAATCACCTCTCAACCTTCTTCTCTCTGACGAAAACAGCCTCAAGTCCCTCAGCCTTTCCTCATAAGACCTTCCGTCCATACCAGGCAACATCCTAGTACATCTCCTCTGAACTCTTTGCAAAGCTTCCACATCCTTCCCATAATGCGGTGACCAGAACTGTATGGGAGAGAGGCCGCACCAGAGATTTGTACAGCTGCAGCATGACCTCATGGCTCTGAAACTCAAACCCTCTACCAATAAAAGTTAACACACAGTACGCCTTCTTAACAACCCTATCAAGCTGGATGGCAACTTTCAGGGATCTGTGTACAAGGACACAGAGATCGCTCTGCTCAAGTTGACTGATCCTAGAGTGTGTCTTTCTCCCTTAAAAATTCTACAAATATCTGATTAGGTTTCTTTCTTGTACACCTACATTTCAATTAATGCTGACACCTCTGATATGGAAAGTTCTACTCAGACTTTGTGAAAACACTTGCCAGTAAAAAAAAATGGTGGTGCCCAAATTAGCACAATAAATCTGAGTGACTGGAATGGAAGGACTTCATTGGCAGTACATTGGGATAGGGGGATGATTCTCACTTTAGGGGCTGTACAGGACAGACATGCGAGATGTGCAGAGTTCAAATCCTGGACAAGCTCCCATTGACTGTTTTTATTCTGGGTGGCTCAGTGGTTAGCACTGCTGCCTCACAGCACCAGGGATCCAGGTTCAATTCCAACCTCAAGGCGACTGCGTGTATGGAGTTTGCACATTCTCCCAGCATCTGTATGGGTTTGCTCCAGTATTCTCCCATTGTCAAAAGATGCGCAGATTTGGTGGATTGGCCATGCTAAATTGCCCATAGTGTCCAGGGACGTGCATGTTAGTGGGTTAGCCTTGGGAAATACAGTGTTACAAGGATAGGGTAGAAGGGTGGGTCCAGGCGAGATGCTGTTTAGAGGATCGGTGTGGACTCAATGGACCAAATGACCTGCTTCCACACTGTAGAGACTCTGTGACTACTGGGAGGGGTTAGAGGGTGTCAGGACAATATCCTCTTCAGTTCACAAGCTTTAGATACAAACTTACAATCATTGAATATTGCTGCTTTGACTGTTTCATATGCTGTTGATTGTTGTCTGAGCTGGTGTACAGTCAGAGCTGTACCTGTTGAAATACTTCATAACATTAAGATCCTCTTGGCCATTTTGTCTGTCCAACTACCTGCTCAAATTAGGTAAAATACGTGTTGACTCCATCCTTTTTAAATTGAGACACAAAGCTCGGGTAAATCAATTTCCTCAGTGGAACCATAATCGTCTTTCAGACTACCTATTTCTTCCTTCTCTGTTCTAAGTTTTCCTTTGACAAACTCATTTTCTCCAATTTCCTTCTCTTTGGAGTTTGCTTATTTGAAATCCATTTCATTTTCTCTCTCTCTCTCCATTATTCCATGTTTTTCTTCATCTTCTCATTCTGTTACTCTCCAATTTACATTTTCTTCAATTTCCAGTCTTATTTTTATTTTTCATTCGCCAAGTCCTGTCTTTTTTCATTTATACCAGCTAATTCCAACTGAGACACCCTGGTTCTAAGTTTCCTTTCTTCAATTCTAAATGTTGTATAATGATTTCAAGGATCTTGTCCTTACAATATCTTACACTAACGTCTACCTTCAATTTTTCTGCTCTCAATTTAGCTTTCATTACAAATTTTAGATAATCCATTGTTATATCTTGAACTGCCAGAAAATTCTTAGCAACATCCAAATCCATTGTTAGGTTTTAAATTCTGCCCTCCCCACCCCCCACAGTTGCTTCATGTCCCAGAACCATTCCATAGCTTTTAGTTTAACAAGACAGACACAGATCCCTTTTAAATCGAATTTACTCTGAAATCCCATCAACAGTCCCCAGTTGCCCTCTACTTGTTATGATCCCAGCTGATGTTATTGTTGGAGAAGCCAAACAGAAACCTGATAATTTGATTTGATATTAATAATATGGTCTCTTATTGAAACAAAGTGTACAATGCTGCAGACTTTGCTTTAACAATAAAACAGAAGTTTATTAGCAAGAGATAAATATAAAACAAAATAAGCCAAGCTATTTACTTACAAAAGAAATTCAGTTTTTTTAAACAGCACAGTAAGTGTATAATCCCACTAATCACAAAAAAATTGTAAAGAAACAAAACAGCCTTTATATATAATACCCAAAACATCACTCATTGAAACATAGAAACTAGAAGCAGGAATAGACTATTCAGCCTTTCAAGCCTGCTCCACCATTCAGTATGATCGTGACTGATCCTCATCTCTACCATCTTCCCACTTCCTCCCTGTACTGCCTGTTGCCTTTAAAATCTAAAAAAAATTATCCAACTGTTTCTTGAACATATTCAGCGACTTGGCTTCACAGCCTTCTGTAGTAGAGAATTCCACAAGTTCACTATTGTTTCAGTGAACAAATGTTTCATCATCGCAGTCCTAAGACTTATGCAGTACTCACACCAGAGCCCATGTGTCCAACACCTTTGTAGGTTTAAGACACTTCTTGCTTGGACTGAAACTAGAGATATTTCTCCATGGAGCTACATGGCTTAAAATCTACTCAGCTTTAAATAACGGCTTAAGGTTTTAATTCCAACACCCCTGGTTTGGGACAAACTCTAACTGTTCATTTTTAGGTAACCTCGTTCATTATACCTCCTTGCCTCTTTGCAACTGCATAGACATCGTATTCCAATAATCTCAGCTGGCTGCTCAAAACTCAATAAAACTGAAACCTAAAGTTTCCCTCTCAAAGTCATGGGGATTTCCCTTAAATGTTAAGAACAGAAGTTTCTAGGAATCTGTATCAAACCTTGAGGCCCCATTAATTTTCTTGCTGGATTGCACAACACCATTAGTAGTGCACACAAACACATTCAATCTACAGCCAGGCCTTCAAAAACTGGTTTTAAAATAAATCACCATGGCTACAATATGTACAATCTAATTATTAACTTAACAGAAAACACACCAATTATTAACTCAAATACCAAACCAAAATTGCAATACATGATATTCAATATATATGTATATGTACAGTAGGTTAATACAGAAGACAAAAATCACATGAGTGAGGGCTAATTTCTGAACTTGGATTGGAGGATTGAATAACCAATAAGATAGTTCAGATAAATGGGTCCTTTCTGGTTGGCAGTCAGTGGGGTGCCACAGGGTACAGTCCTTGGGCCCCAGCTATTTACAATCCTCATTAATGCCTTCGATACAGGATAAAATGTATTACAGCTAAGTTTGCAGATGACACTCTAATAGATGGAAAAATTCATTGCAATGATGAAATAAGAAATTTAAGAAATGGATATGGATACATTATGTGAGTGGGCCAAATTTTGGCAGATGAAATTTAACATGGGTTGGTGTGAGGTTATTAATTTTGGTCAGAGGAATAGAAAAGCAATTTATTATCTACCGTAAGTGGAGAGAACTATCAGAGTTCTTCGGAGCAGAGGGATCTGGGTGTCCTCATGTATTAATCGCAGAAAACTAGTATTAGGTCTCACAGTTTATAAAGGAAGACAAATGGAATTTGGCAGTTATTGCTATTGGAATACAGTATAAAAGTAGGGATGTGTTGCTGTAACTGCACAAGGCATTTGTTTGACCACATCTGAAGTAACATGCATAATTTCAGTCCCTTTACTTGAGAATGGACGTAGTTGTATTGGAAGCCTCGTCAGTGGAGGTTCACTAGATTCATTCCAGAGTTGAGGGGTTAGTTACGATCAGAGATTGAGTATGAATAGAGATTCAGCAGTTTAAGCCGATACTCTCTGGAGTTTAGAAGAGTGAGAGAAGATCTAACTGAGGGATATAAGATGCTAAGGGGATTGACAAAGTTGACTTAGAAAAGATGTTTCCTTCTGGGGCAATTGCGAATGAGGGGTCATAACTTTTGGGTGTAGGTTAACAGATTTAAAACAGGTAAGGAAAAATTACTTATCCCCAAGGGTTGTGAATTGGTGGATTCACTATTCCAGAGTATGATGGATGCTGGGTCATTGAGTAGGTTTAAGGAGTCACTTGAGGTAGTTTACAGAAGGTAAGTAAGGCAAAGCTCTCAGAATTAACAGTCAAGCTGCAGTTGAGGTTGCGTGTGCCTGAGAAAAAGGGAGGTAAGTGCAGCAGGAGCTCAGCATTTACAATTACCAGGAATACAGTCAGAATCATTGGAAATAACTAAAATCTAATTGCAAATGGAGAAAAAAGCATAGTCCTGGTAACAAAAAGCAAAAGAGAGGCAAAAGCAAAAGACAAGGATATGGATCGAGGTTTTGAACTTCAAATTAAACAACATCTTCCACTGACCCAATCAATCAAAATCTCTGTAGTCTTAGATAACCTTCTTCACTGTCCACTATCCCAGCAATTTTGGTGTCATTCACAAACTTATTAATCACACCTTCTGTATTCGCATTTAAAATCATTTTTATAAATGACAAGCAAAAATGAACAAAGTGATGGATGACCATCTCACTCAGCTCCTGCTTTTGCCTCAGCCAGGCTGTTCCAATGCATTATACAACTGAGGTTGGTACAATAAATTGAACAAAAAAACAACCAGCTATGTCATGTCCACAAAAGTAAGACAAATCTAATCCTACGAATTAATTCTGTTCTCCATTCTCAGCAAAATGATGGAATTGGGCAACATTTCTATCAGACAGTATTGACTCAGCAATAACCAGCTCACTGATCCACCAGGGCCACCATTGCAGATTGTTGGGGTACACTCATGTCCTTTTGGGAAAGAAACTGCCACCCTTACCCAGACTGACTTACACATGTAATTGCATGCATTTTATCCTTTGCTATTTCCGCCACCTACAATCAGATCCCACCACCAGAGATGTATTTCCCTCCCCAGTCCAAAATGTGTTCCGCAGAGACCATTCCCTCCATGACTCCCTCGTTAGATCCATGCCTCTCCCACCAACCCATCCTCCACTCCTGGCACCTTCCTTTGGCACCGCAAGAGGTGTAAAACCTGCGCCCACACCTCCCCCCCCACCTCCATTCAAGGCCCCAAAGGATCCTTCCACATCTGGTAGAGATTGTCCTGCATGTCCAAACACCTCATCTACTCTGTCCATTGCTCTTGATGTGGTCTTCTCTACATAGGTGAGACAGGATGCCAACTTGCGGGACATTTCAGAGAACATCTTTGGGACACACACATCAATCAACGCCGCTGCCCAGTGACCGAACACTTCAACTCCCCCTCCCACTCTGCCAAGGACATGCAAGTCCTCCATCGCCAAATTTTAGCCACCCGATGCTGGGAGGAACACTTCATCTTTCACCTTGGGACCCTCCAATCTCACAGGATCAACGTGGATTTCACCAGCTTCCTCATTTCCCCTCCCCCCACCTTATCGCAGATCCAACCTTCCAACTCGGCACCGCCCTCTTGAACTGTCCTACCTGTCCATCTTCCTCCCCACCTATCTGCTCCACCCAACCTCATCCACCTATCGCATTCCCAGCCACATTTCTCCCAGCCCCAGCCTCACCGCGCCTCATTTATCTCTCAGCCCCCCTTGGGCCACCCCTACATTCCTGCTAAGAGCTTATGCTCCTCTCCTGCTCCTCAGATGGTGCCTGACTGGCTGTTCTTTTCCAGCACATTTTTTGACTTTAAAGTGAGAAGGACCAGACCAGATGAGAGCAAAAGCTGTTAAAAATTGCAGCTAACAGAGGGAAGTTAGACACTCCGCGATTTAGTGGAAAGTGGGTCGAGGACTAGCTGTTGGGTCTTATGGACCTGAAGACCTCTGGGAGGTTGGAGAGGAACTGGAGGAAGATGTGAGTTCAGGGGTCAAACAAGATGGAACTTCAGAGACAATTTCAGGGAAAGGAAGGACACCAAGAGGCAGCTCATTGGATTGTCTAACTCTGAATGACAAAGAGATTCCATGAACACCTCACAGAATGGAAGATAAAGAAAGGAAAAAAAAAATTCAAGAGAGAGTACTAAAGACTTTAGAAAGCCTCATTTGGCTGTGAATTTAACATAAACGTGATAATAGTCTTGATTAAAACCCATAACTGGGCTGAAATTTAAAGATCAACAGAAGAACATGGCTGTGGCTTAATGTGATTAACAGCAAAATCCAATTCCTCCAGTCAGAAGGAGGTCAACTCAAAGAACACCAACATGTATTAGAGATTTTAAAACTACTTGATACATTACATTTAAGACAAAATTTCATTGTCACCCAGGTCATCCGGCAGAGGAGGGGGGGGAAGAAAACACGATGACACAGGGGCTTCTTCACAGTAACAACCAGTCGCTGTCATTGCTCATGAACCCGCTGGTGATGCAGCAGTTTGGATTTCATAGTGAATCCCTTCCCACACTCGGTACAGGTGAATGGTCTCTCCCCAGTGTGAATCCGCTGGTGTACAGTGAGTTGCGTTGACCACTTGAACCCAGTCCCACAGTGAGAGCACCTGAAGGGTCTCTCGTCTGTGTGAACACGTTGATGGGACACCAGGTCTCCAGATCTTTTAAAGCATTTCTCACAGTCTGAACAGTTGAAAGGTCTTTCCTCTGTGTGGAGTCGCTGGTGTTTCAGCAGGTTGGATTTCTGAGTGAATCCCTTGCCACACTCAGGGCAGGTGAATGGCCTCTCCCCAGTGTGTGTTTGCTGATGTACAGTGAGTTGGAACGACTGCCTGAACCCAGCTCCACAGTGGGAGCACACGAACGGTCTCCGATCAGTGTGAACCCGTTGATGTGACATCAGGTCCCCAGACCTTTTATAGCATTTCCCACAGTCTGAGCACTGAAAAGGTCTCTCCTCTGTGTGAACTTGCTGGTGTTTCAGTAGGATTGATTTCCGAGCGAATGTCTTCCCACATTCTGAGCAGCTGAATGGTCTCTCCCCAGTGTGAATCCGTTGGTGTTCAATGAGGTCAGACGATTGCTTGAACCCAGCCCCACAGTGAGAGCAACTGAAGGGTCTCTCGCCAGTGTGAACACGTCGATGTAACTTGAGGGCCCCTGAACGTTTATAGCACTTTCCACAGTCCAGGCATTGAAAAGGTCTCTCCTCAGTGTGAACTTGCTGGTGTTTCCGCAGGATGGACGATCGCATGAATCCTTTCCCACACTCGGAGCAGACAAATGGCATTTGTCCAGTGTGAATGTATTTATGTTGTGAGAGGGCAGATGACCTGCTGAAGCCTTGTCCACACGTACAACATGTGTACGGTTTCTCCCCACTGTGAATGGTGCTTTTTCCTTCCATGTTCAAAATCCAATGATATTTAGGCTGCAATAAACTGGGCAACGCCATCAGATCTGAAGTGATGTTCGGTTTTAATCTCCTCACTGCAAATCTTCTCCTTGTAAAACTCTGTGAAATTGGTTGAAAACATAAAAAGGGAGGTGGAGTGAGAACACAGAAAAAGAAACAAAGGTGATAAGACCATAAGATGTAGGACGAGAAAGAGGTAATTCAACCCAGTGAGGCTGCTGTCACCATTCAATGAGATCGTGGCTGATCTGTTAATCCTCAGCTCAACCTTCCTGCCTTGTCCCCTAACTGATTAAAATTGGATTATCACAGTCTTGGATACATTGAGCAGCCCAACCTTTACAGTCCTCTGCAGTCAAGAATGACAGATTCAGTACCCCCTTAGCGAAGGAATTCCTCCACATCTCTGTCTTAAATATGGGATTACTTACACGGAGATTATGTTCTCCGGTCCTAGACTGTTAAACAAGAAGAAACAATCTCTCTGATCTACCCTGTCAAACCTCTAAGAATCTTTTATTTTGAATAAGGTCTTCTCTCATTCTTCTAAGCTCCAATGAGCAAGCTGGGCCTGTACTCAATTTCATCTCCTGAGAAAATCATCTCATGACCGGGATCAATCTCTCCAACATTCTATAGACTGCCTACCCAAAAATAAGGAGAGTAAAACTGGTCACAGTATTGCAGGTGTAATCTGACAAATGTCTTGTCCAGTTTTAGCAACGTATCCCTAATTAAATAGAATAGGGTATAAAAATAAGGGTCAACCTTTCTGATTAAAGGAATCTACCATGCCTGCCTCTACCACCTCTGCTGGCAACGTGTTCCAAATGCCCACCACCCTCTGTGTGAAGTACCTGCCGGGTGTATCCCCGTTAAACTTTCCACCTCTCACCTTGAAAGCATGATCTCTCGTTATTGAATCCTTCACCCTGGGAAAAAGCTTGTCTCTATCCACCCTGTCTATACCCTTCATGATTTTGTAAACCTCAATCAGGTCCCCCCTCAATCTCCTTTTTTTCTAGTGAAAATAAACCTATCCTACTCTGTTGCCTCCCTGGTGCCAGGGTCCGGGACGTCTCCGATCGGGTGTATAAGGTTCTAAAAGGGGAGGGCGAACAGCCAGAAATCTTGTTACATATTGGCACTAATGATATAGCCAGGAAAAGGATCGAGGATATAAAAAGTGATTTCAGGGAGTTAGGATGGAAGCTGCAAAGCAGGACGAACAGA
>NC_057754.1:10241181-10270398 GCF_004010195.1 Chiloscyllium plagiosum
TAGGATTTATGACCATCTGGAAGAGCATGGCTTGATTAAATGCAGTCAACACGGCTTTGTGAGGGGCAGGTCATGCCTCACAAACCTTATCGAGTTCTTTGAGTTCTGGTCGCCCTATGATAAGAAAGATGTGGATGCTTTGGAGCGGGTTCAGAGGAGGTTTACCAGGATGCTGCCTGGACTGGAGGGCTTATCTTATGAAGAGAGGTTGACTGAGCTCTGACTTTTTTCATTGGAGAAAAGGAGGATGAGAGGGGACCTAATTGAGGTATACAAGGTAATGAGAGGCATAGATAGAGTCGATAGCCAGAGACTATTTCCCAGGGCAGAAATGACTAACACGAGGGGTCATAGTTTTAAGCTGGTTGGAGGAAAGTATAGAGGGGATGTCAGAGGCGGGTTCTTTACACAGAGAGTTGTGAGAGCATGGAATGTGTTGCCAGCAGCAGTTGGGAGGCAGGGTCATTGGGGACATTTAAGAGACTCCTCGACATACATATGGTCACAGAAATTTGAGGGTGCATACATGAGGATCAATGGTCGGCACAACATCGTGGGCTGAAGGGCCTGTTCTGTGCTGTACTGTTCTATGTTCTACTCAACCTCTCTTCATAGCAAGCAACTTGGATACCAGCTTTCTATCTTTCAAGCAGAAGGACCCACAATTCCCTCTGCGCTGCAGCTTTCTGCAATGTTTTACTCCATTTAAATAATATTCACCTCTGCTAATCTTCCAGTCAAAATGCATAAACATCTATCTTTCCCACAGTATTTCCATCTGCTGAGTTTTTGTCCGCTTGTTTAACCTGTCTCTATCCCTGTCTTCTCTCGTTATGTCATCCTCACTACTTGCCTCCATCTACCCACCTGGAAATAGTACAAATCACTTCTGTCATTCACGTCATTTGTATATATTATAAATAATTATGGCCCTAGTATTAATCCCAGTGGGACTCCACAAGTTACAATTTTCCATCACAAAAATGTCTTCTTTATCTCAACTCTTGTCTTCAACTCATTAGTCACGGGATGGCATGGTGGCTCAGTGGTTAGTACTGCTGCCTCACAGCACCAACCTCAGGAAACTGTCTTGTGTGGAGTTTGCACATTCTCTCCATGTCTGCAGGTTTTCCTCGAGGTGCTCTGGTTTCCTCCCACAATCCAAAGGTAAATTGGTCATGCTAAATTGCCCACAGTGTTCAGGGATGTGTAGGTTAGGAGTAAATGTAGAGTAATCGGGTCGGGGAATGGGTCTGAAGGGTTACTCTTCAGAGGGTTCGTGTGGACTTGTTGGGCCAGTTGGCCTGTTTCCACACACTGTAGGGATTCTATGATAGCAAATCCTTGATCAATGTTAATATATACCCCAACAATATGGGTTCATGGGTTCTTATCTTCTGAAGTAGTCTCATGAACAATACCTTACTGATTTTTTTTTCAAATCCATATATATTACACCTTCTTGTTACCTCCTCGAAATATTTCAACAAACTTGACAGCTATGATTCCCTTTCACAAAACCATGGTGATATTGCTTGATTACATAATGCATTTCTAAACGCTGTTATTCCAACGTCTAGAACAGACGGTAATATTTTCCCAATGTCAGAGCAGATTGTGAAATCTGGTAAATTTGTGTAGCTGAAAAATGGCCCACATCAACTCTAGCCTCCCAGTCTGCCTCCATCCCTGCAATTTGCCTACTGGTGAAACAGGAGCACAATAGACACTATATCCATATGCCTGCATTCCTCCCTGGAACATCTGGATAACAAGGACACCTATGTCAGGTTCCTCCTCATCAACTACAGCTCCACTCTAACACCAGCACCTCTACCAGAATAATCTCAAAACTCTGAGATCTAGGTCTCGGCTCTGCCCTCTGCAACTGGATCCTCAGCTTCCTAAGCCACAGACTGCAACAGTGAGGATAAACAACAGCACCTCCTCCACAATAATCCTTAACACTGCCACTCCGCAAGGATATATACTCAGCCCCTTACTGTACTCAGTGTACACTCACAAAACTCCTGGGATTGTATTCATTAGAGTTTAGAAGGTTATGGGGACATCTGATAGAAACTTACAAGCTAATACATGGCTTAGAAAGGGTGGACACTGGGAAGGTGTTTCCATTAGGCGGGGAGACTAGGACCCATGGGCACAGCCTTAGAATTAGAGGGGGTCAATTTAAAATGGAAATGAAGAGACATTTCTTCAGCCAGAGAGTGGTGGGCCTGTGGACTTCATTGCCACGGAGCACAGTGGAGGCCAGGCTGTTAAATGTCTTCAAGGTAGAGATTGATAAATTCTTAATCTCACAAGGAATTAAGGGATACAGCAAGAGTGCGGGCAAATGGCGTTGAAATGCCCCTCAGCCATGACTAAATGGTAGAGTGATCTTGATGGGCCGAATGGCCTTACTTCTACTCCTATGTCTTATGGTCTAAAACTACAAGCTCGCTGACAACACTACCATTGTAGGCCGGTTGTCAAACAATGATAAGTGAGAATATAGAAATAAGATGGCATGATGCAATGGTAACAACCTCTCTTAATGTTAGCAAAATAAAAGAACTGATCATTGACTTCAAAAAGGAGGGGGACATGCTCTTACCTACGAGAACAGAGCTGAGGTAGAGAGGGTCGAGTGTGTCAAGCTCAGAGGATCGCCAATAACCCACAATGTATCCTGGACTTCTCATACAGATGCAACTGTCAAATTAGCACAACAACGCTTCTTCTTCCTCTGGAAATAACTTTTACAGATGCAGTATAAAAACCATTCTGGCTGGGGGCATGACAGCTTGGTACAGCAACTGCTCCATCCAGCATTGCCAGAACGTTGTGCACATAGCCCAGAGCATCATGGAAGCCAATCTTCCATCCATGGAGTCGGTCTACACTTCATGTTGCCATGAAAGGCTGCCAACATCAAAGACCCCTCCCACCCGGTAATGCTCTCTTCCAACCTCTTCCGTCAGGCAGAAGATACAGAAACCTGAACAGACACACACAGGCTCAGGAACAGCTTCTTCTCTGCTGTTATTAGACTGCTGAATGGACCTCTCTAACCTCAAATCTAATGTTGACCTTGCCTTTGTGCACCTCCTGTGTGAGAGAGAGAGAAAGCGAGAGAGAGAAAGTGAGACATGGAAGGTTGATTACTCAAACAGAACTTTAACAAAACCTTCCAAACTCGCCACTCCATCACCACAAAGGACCAGAAGAGTAGGCATATGAAACCATCACCACCTTGAAGCTCCCTCCAAGTCACACAATGTCGCTTCATCTACTGCTAGATGAATAGAAATTTCCACCAATCCAATCTCAAATTAGAGGGCATAGTCTGAGAATTAGGGTTAGACTGTTCATGACAGATGTTAGGAAGCACTACTGAACTGGTTTGGAACTCTCTTCCAAAAACTGCTGTCGATGCTCAGTTGTTTGTTTTAAATCTGAGATAGATAAACTTTCATTCAGCCAAGGTGTTCAGGGATATGTTCCAAAGGTGGGTATATGGAGTTAGACCACAGATTAGCCATGATTTCATTAAATGGTGGAACAGGCTCAACTGGCTGAATGGCCTATACCTGATCCTTTGTTCACTGAAAGCGAATGGCTTCAGTCCCTGCTACAAACTTCCTAACTCCAGCTGCATCTCTGTCCCTAATAACCGTCTGACCAGGCTGTCTGCAACATTAGTGGATATCAGACTTGTGGCTAGGCTTTTGACCACAACGACGCATCTCAATTTGATGTTCTATTTCCACATCAGTGACTGGTGAGACTTCAGCACAGTGTCAGCTCCATGTACTGAAAATCTCGTCCAGTCTTTTATAACCTCGAAACTGAATGACCCAAACACACTCCTGATCCACTTCCCACTTCCAATCTCCCTGTAATCAAGCTCATCCAACACTCGTGCTCACTCACACTAAGTCTTGTTCACCTCACCCTGACCGAAAAAACATGTCAGTTGAAAAACAATAACATTTAAAACTTCCTAGCCTTGTTTTCAAATCCGTCCATGACAGTGATCATTTCCATCCCTGAACTCTCTTCCAGCTGCACAATCCTTCAAATATCTGCACTTGCCTAATTTCAGCTCTTGAATGTGGTCAATTAATCCCCCACCCACCAATGGTGGGTGTTCTTTCAATTTCCTGGGCATCAGGATCTGGAACTCACTCCTTGACTCTCTTCAACCTCTTCCTCCTTTAAGATAATTAGAGTCATAGAGATGTAGAGCATGGAAACAGACTCTTTGGTCTAACTCGTCCATGCCAACCAGACATCCCAAATTAATCTAGTCCCATTTGCCAGCACTAGGCCCGTATCCCTCTAAACCCTTCCTATTCATATGCCCATCCAGATGCCTTTTAAATGTTGTAATTGTCCCATCCTCCATCACTTCTTCTGGTAGCTCATTCCATGCATGCACCATCCTCTGTGTGAAAAGATTTCCCCTTAGGTCTCTTTCCCCTCTCACCCTAAACCTACGCCCTCTAGTTCTGGACTCCCCCACCCCACGGAAAAGACATTGTCTATTTACCCTATCCATGCCCCTCATGATTTTATAAATCTCTATAATGTCGCCCCCCAGCCTCTGACACATGATGTAAAACAGCCCCAGTTTATTCAGCTTCTCCCTACAACTCAAAACCTCCAACCCTGGCAACATTCTTGTAGAGCTTTTCTGTACCCTTTCAAGTTTCCATGGGAGGGAGACCAGAATTGCACGCAATATTTCAAAAGTGGCCCAACCAATGTCCTGTATTCTTCTTTTTTGACCAAACATTTAGTCACCTGCCCCAACACATGATGTGACACAGTATAAAATGTTGTTTTCTAACATGTCCGTGAACTCCATGGAGCATACATTAAACTGGAAATTAGAGACATAAGCAATAAAGATACACCGGTTATTGTGGGTGTCTTCGATCCAAATATGGAATGGGCAAATCCAATCATTAACAATGCCACAGAGGGGGAATTACTTCAATGTGTATAAGATCGTTTTCTGGATCAACACATTGAGGAACCAAATAGAGGACAGGCCATTCTAAAGTGCACGATATTTAAGTGGTGGAGGCAGGCTAGCTCAGTTGGTTGGATGGCTGCTTTGCGATGCAGAATGAAGCCAAACCACGGCTCATTTCCTATACCAACTGAGGTGACTGTGAAGATCCCACATTCTTAACCTTACCCCTTGCCTGAGGGATGGTGACCCTCAAGTTAAAGCACCACTGGTTAACTCTCTCTAATGAGAGAGGAACTCCATGGTCTTGAGGGATATTGGCAATTTAATTTCAAAACTTTGTTTGTGCAATGAGAATGGAATAATTGGCAATCTCACTTTGTGAGGTCCCTTACGGAAGAGTGAAGAACTGAGTAATGGAATTCTCCATGAAGAATAACAGTCTTGATTCTAAGACAAGGGACTCCAATCTAAAGGGAGGAAATGGAACTGGTAAAGGCACAAGCTGGCTACAACAAATTAGGGAACATTATTTAAAAGGGTGACAAACATTTAAAGAGCACATGGAGGAACTGCAACAGTTGTTCATTCCTGTCTGACAGAAAGTAAAACAGGAAAGGTGGCCCACCGTGGCTACCAAGAAATATTAGGGATGGTAATGAATCCAGGAAGAGGCGGACAAATTGGCTAAAAACAGCAGCAAATCTGAAGATTGGGAGCAGTTCAGATTTTAGCAATGAATGACAGACAGATTGATTCAGAGGGGAAACAAGAGTATATAAAGAGAAAAAAAGATGAACGGAAACAAGTATAGGTTCCTGACAATCAGAGTTAGGGATAGTTATAGTGTCGAACAAATAGATAGTAGACCAATAAAGTTTGTTCTATCGTCACAACGGAAGAGACAAGTAACATTTCCAAAATGTTGGGGGACACACAGAATATAACAGCACAGTTCAGGCCCTTCGATGCTTCACTGACCTGTGGAACCAATCTGAAACCTACACAGTAGCGCCTCGACATATGAATGACCCCGGTCATGAACAAATCGGTTTACGAACAGGATTGTACGTAAAATTTTGCTTCAACGTACATACGCAATTCAAGGTACAAACGCAAAAAGCCCACGTGCGACCATGTGGTTTCATTGTTCTGCTTTGCTACGCGCTTGCTGAACGCAAAAGCTCTCAGGCCCCACGTGATCTCATTCAGTTCGTCTTTGGCACGTGCGCTGCGAACAGCGTTCGTTGTTACGTCCAAGCATTCTTACGCTATCTGAACAATGGGAAAAATTGATTCAGTTTGCGGATTTTTCGGTTCGCGAACCGGGTCCCGGAACAGACTAAGTTCATAAGTCGAGGCACTACTGTATATCCTACACAATTCCATTTTACCTATACGTTTATCCAATGACCATTTAAATGCCCTTAAAGTTGCAGACAGGACATTCCATGACCCTACTACTCTAAGTAAAGACATTACCTCTGACATCTGTCCTATATCTAAACACCCCAATTTAAAGCTATGTCCTCTTGTGCTAGCCATCACCATCCGAGGAAAAAGGCTCTCACTGTTCACCCTATCTAACCCTCTGATTATCTTATATGTCTTAATTAAGTCACCTCTCGCCTTCTCTCTAATGAAAACAGCCTCAAATCCCTCAGTCCTTCCTCATAAGACCATCCCTCCATACCAGGAAACATCCCAGTAAATCTCCTCTGAACCCTTTCCAAAGCTTCCACATCCTTCCTATAATGTGGTGTCCAGAAATGTATGCAATATCCAAGTGTGGCAGCACCAGAGTTTTGTACAGCTGCAGCATGACCTCATGGCTCCGAAACTCAATCCCTCAACCGATAAAAGCTAACACATGGTATGCCTTCTTAACAACCCTATTAGTCTGGGTGGCAACTTTGAGGGATCTATGTACATGGGCACTGAGACCTCTCTGCTCATCTACACTACCAAGAATCTTACAATTATTACAGTACTCTGCATTCCTGTTGCTTCTTGCAAAGTGAACCACCTCACAATTTTCCACATTAAACTCCATTTGCCACCTCTCAGCCCAGCTCTGCAGCTTATCTATGCCCCTCTATAACTTGCAATAAGCTTCAGCACTATCCACAACTCCACCGACTTTAGTGTTATCCACAAATATATGAACCCATCCTTCCACGCCCTCATTTATAAAAATGACAAACAGCAGTGGGCCCAAACCAGATCCTTGCGGTACACCACTTGTAACTGAACTCCAAGATGAACATTTCCCATTAGCCACCACCCTCTGTCTTCTTTCAGCTAGCCAATTTCTGATCCAAACCGCTGAATCACCCTCAATCCCATGCCTCCGTATTTTGTGCAATAGCCTACCGTGGGGAACCTTATCAAATGCCTTACTGAAATCCACATACGCCACATCAATCGCTTTACCTTCATCCACCTGTTTAGTCACCTTCTCAAAGAACTAAATAAGGTTTGCTAGGCACAACCTACCCTTCACAAAACCATGTTGACCATCCCTAATCAACTTATTCCTTTCGAAGTGATTATAAATACTATCTCTTATAACCTTTTCTCACAGTTTACCCACAATCGAAGTAAGGCTCACTGGTCTATGATTAGAGTTTCTACTCCCCTTCTTGAACAAAGGGACAACATTTGCTATCCTCCAGTCTTCTGGCACTATTCCACAATGATGACATAAAAGATCAAAGCCAAAGGCTCTGTAATCTCCTCCTTGGCTTCCCAGAGGATCCTATGATAAATCCCATCCGGTCAAAGGGACTTATCTATCCTCACCCTTTGCAGAACGGCAAACCCCTCCTCCTTGTGAACCTCAATCCTGTGCAGTCTAGTGGCCTGCATCTCTGTTTTCAACTTGACAACACTGGTATTCACACTGGAAAAAGACAATGAAAAATATTCATTTCGCGCTTCCCCTATCTCCTCTGACTCCACGCACAACTTCCCACTACTATCCTCGATTGGCCTTAATCTTTCTCTAGTCATTCTTTTATTCCTGATATACCGATAGAAAGCTTTAAGGTTTTCCTTGATCCTATCTGCCAACGACTTCTCATGTCCCCTCCTGACTCATCTTAGCTCTTTCTTTAGGTCTTTCCTGGCTAACTTGTAGACCCCAAGTGCCCTAACTGAGCCTTTGTGTCTCATCCAAACATAAGCCTTCTTTTTCCTCTTAACAAGAGATTCAACCTCTTTAGTAAACCACTGCTTCCTCACTTGACCACTTCCTCCCTGTCTGACTGGTACATACTTATCAAGGACACACAGTAGCTGTTCCTTGAATAAGCTCCACATTTCAATTGTGCCCATCCCCTGCAGTTTGCTTCCCCATCCTATACATCCTAAATCTTGCCTAATTGCATCATAATTGCCTTTGCCCCAGCGATAACTCCTGGCCTGCAGTATATACCGATCTCTTTGCATCACTAAAGTAAACGTAACCGAATTGTGGTCACTATCACCAAAGTGCTCACCTACCTCCAAATCTAACACCTGGCCAGGCTCATTACCCAAATCCAATGTGGCCTCGCCCCTTGTTGGCCTGTCTACATACTGTGTCAGGAAACCATCCTGCACACACTGGAAAAAAAAGCTGACCCATCTAAAGTACTCAAACTATAGTATTTCCAGTCAATATTTGGAAAGTTAAAGACACCCTGTTACTCTCACTCCTATCTAGAATTATCTTTGCTATCTTTTCTTCTACACCTCTGGAACTATTTGGAGGCCTCTTGAAAACTCCCAGCAGGGTTACCATTCCTTTCCAGTTTCTAACCTCTTCCCATACCACCTCAGTAGATGAGTCCTCAAACATCCTTTCTGCAACCGTAATACAGTCCTTGACTAAAAATGCCACACCTTGCCCTCTTTTGCATGGTCCATTGAGAGGAACTGAAGGAAATCAGCGTAAGTGGAGAAATTGATGGGATTAAAGACCAACAAATCCCCAGCACCTGGTAATCTACCCCCCCACTCCCCAGAGTACTTAACACAGTCGCTCAAGATAAAGTGGACGCACTCAAACTAGCAGTTTGAACTAAATAGAGGAAATTCATTATCATCTTTCAAGATTCTATAGACTGAAGTAGTTCCTACGGATTGGATGGTAGCTAATATAATCCCAGTATTTAAAAAAGTAGGTAGAGAAAACATGGAATTATAGACCAGTTAGCCTGACGTTGATAGGGAAAATGCTAGAGTCTAATATTAAAGATTTAATAGCAGAACACTTGGAAAACAGTGACAGGATTGGACAGAGTCAGCATGGATGCACAAAATGAAAAATCATTCTTGACAAATCTACTGGAATTTTTCAAGAATGCAACTTGCAGAATTGTTAAAGAGGCAGTAGATGTGGTTTCCTTGGGCTTTCAGAAGGCATTCAAAAAGGTACCAGAGAAGAGATTAGGATGGAAAATTAACACACATGGGATTGGCAGGAACATGCTCATTTGGATAGAGAATTGGCTGACAATAAAGAGTAGGAATAAACAGGTTTTTTGAGGGGCAGCCAGGGACCAGTGGAGTACTGCAAGGATCCATGCTTGGACCTCAACAATTCACAATATATATTCATGATTTGGATGAGGAAACTTAAATGTCATCTCTCCAAGCTCCAAGCTTTTATTCCTGATGAAGGGCTTTTGCCCGAAACGTCGATTTGGCCTGTCCTCGGATGCTGCCTGAATTGCTGTGCTCTTCCAGCACCACTGATCCAGAATCTGGTTTCCAGCATCTGCAGTCATTGTTTTTACCTCTCCAAGCTTGCAGATGACTTGAAGCTGGGTGGGACAGTGAACTGGGAAGAGGATGCCAATATGGTTCACTGTGATTTAGAGAAGTTGGCCGAGTGGGTAAAAGTGTATGGCAGGTAAAGGATAATGCAGATTGATGTGAGGTTATCCAGTTTGATCATAAAACCAGGAAGACAGATAGGTTAAGAAAGGGGGAAGCGCAGCAGGACCCGAGTGTCCTTGTACACAAGTCGGTGAAAGTAAGCATGCAGATGCAGCAGGCAATGAAAGCAGCAAATGGTATGTTGGCCTTCATAGCAAGAGGATTTGAGTACAGGAGCACATATACCTTGCTGCAATTGTACAGGGTCCTGTTGAGAGCACACTTTGAATACCTGAGGAAGGAAATTATGGCTATGAAGGGAGTACAATACAGGTTGACTAGACTAATTTCTGGGATGGCAGGACTATCATATGAAGACAGACTGGGTCAGTTAAGATTCAACCCACTGGAGTTTAGAAGAATGAAGAAGGATCTCAGAAATCAATAACTTTTAACAGGACGTCACAAGGTAAATGTCGGAAGGATGTTCTTCGATGACTGGAGAGTCCTAAATCAGGAGTCACAGTCTAAGGATGTGGGGGTAGGCCATTTAGCACTGAGATGAGGAAGCATGTTTTACCCAGAGTGGTGAGCCTGTAGAAATCTCTACCACAAAACAGTAAAAGCCAAAACATTGAACCTTGCCAATTAGAAGACAGATATAGTTCTGCAGGCTAAAGGGATCAAAGTGGATCGGCAAAAGTGGGAATAAACCACTGAGTAGCATGATCAGCCATGATTGTACTGAATAATGGAGCAGGATCAAATGCCACAATGGCCTATTCCAGTTCCTACTTTCTGTGATTCAATTGCAGTAGATATGTCAAGCATGATTTTCCATTTCGTGCATCCATGCTGACTCTGTCCAATCCTGTCACAGTTTTCCCAAGTGTTCTGCTATTAAATCTTTAATGTTAGACTCTAGCATTTTCCCTATCAATATCAGGCTAACTGGTCTAAAATTTGATTATAACTGACACTTATCACTGGTCCCTTATCATCACTGGATGAAAATTCTGTCACCCCTTACCGAACAGCAATCTAGGAATAGCTTCACCACACAGACTGCAGCAGTTCAAGGTCAGGGAGGTGCAGAGAGATCCTGGAGGCTTCTAGACTGGCTGCTCTGTCTCGAGTTTTCTATCCGTTATCAACTTTTGATTGTTCTGAAAAAAGAACCATAGTATATAGGAAAAAAGTAAATAAATATGAAAGTTTGCTGAAACTTGACGTTCAGTCCTGACCTAGAAATTAAGTCAAGTTTTACGTGCATGTGAGAAACACATTATCCAAGGATTGCACACAAGCTTGGCATCCATTTTTTGAGACTGTTTAACGGAACTGAAAATTTTAATTTCTTTTATTTTCAGTTTAATTTATTCCTTAACTGTGCACAGCTATTGGTGAAAGTGGGGGTTATGAACATCCAAAACCCTCGGAACCAGCTATCTTTCGGATTTTTCGGATAAAGGGTTAAATGACATTTTCATAGTAAAACACAGAAAATAATTACCAAACAGCAGACCCACCTGTGATTACTACAAACACCGAGACAGAACTGATGGCCTGTCAATGCTGGGCTATGCTGCTATGTCACAACTGAGGGACGTGGGTCGAGTGGGTGTGGAGTTGCATTAATTGTTTGCATGCCAAACAACCTTGTTAATGAGAAAAAAACTCCGTGAACAAAACTTCGGATTTCAGAGCTTTTCAGATTTTGGAATTTCGTATGAAGGATTGTCTACCCGCACTGGGTACAAATCAGAGACATTGATTACATTGCCTGGTTGTTTATCTTTGCTTTGCTCATGTTATTGTTATTTCCTCTTTAAGTTAAAAATTTGGTGTCCAAGATGTGTTACTCAAAGCCTGGTTAGGAACGTTTGGACAATTTTGATGGTCATTCAATGTTTCAGTTTCACTGCGTTGTGAATCCAGTGACAGTGAGGCTAATTTGGTTTGGTTTGCTATCCTTGTGTCATAACAAGTACCTAATGGTCAATATTAGCTCAGAAGCAGAAATGACTTCCAGTGCAGGACAAACAATTCCTGACCATGGAAGATAAAGCTGGAAATCAGCAGCATTTAACAAAAGATATGCAGCAATGGAAACCTCATTTAGACACAAATCTGCAGAAATAACAACAAAAGAAGGTTCAAATAAACCCAGTATTAGAGGCAGAGGTAGTCGGACAACAGCTGAGAGATGGTAGGTAGAGGTGAGATAGAGCAATAGATGGACATGAATTCAGATCCACAGTAAGGAGTCACATCTGCCCCAGGGCTATGAAACCACAACACTGCACAGAAAGATTAAAATTGTAATTGAATGCTCAAAATTACTCACCTCCCAAAAAATCTCACGGTTTTCAAATCTCCTGCTGGTGCCTGCAGCTGGGAAGACATCAGAAACCAGGAAAATATATTCCTGCTGCCTTCAAACTGTATAAATCTCTGGAAAAGGAGATGACAGAAATCGGACGTTTCAGTCAAGGAAAAGTATCCCACCTAGACCCAGTCCCCTACCTTATACCTCTAATCCCGCATTTCTCATGGCTATCCCACCCAGCCTGCACATTCCTCGATACTATGGGCAATTTAGCATGGCCAATCCACAGAACCTGTACATCTTTGGACTGTGGGAGGAAACTGGAGTACCTGCAGGAAACTTACACATACACAGGGAGAATGCGCCCGAGGGTGGAAGTGAACCTGGATCCACGGTGCTGTGGGGTAGCAGTCCTAACCACTGTGGCATCCAGCACAATGAGACAAATAAGACCACAAGATAAAGGAGCAGAAATATGCCATCCCATGCACTGGAGCCTGCTCCGCCATTCGATCATAGCTGATATGCTTCTCAACCCCCATTCTCCTGCCTTTCCTCCATAATTCTTAATCCCCTCGGTCTTAAATACACTCAGGGACTTGCCCTTCACAGTCTTCTGCAGAGATGCATTCCACAGATTCGCCACCTTTTGAATGAAAACATTTCTCCTCATCTCAGTTCTAAAGGGTTATTCCTTCACTGTGCCCTTCGGTCCTAGTCTCTCCTGCGAGGGGAAACATTTTTGATGTACACTCTACGCCGACCTCTCAGTATTTTGTAAGTTTCAGTGAGATCTGAAGTTTATCCTTCTAAACTCCCAGGAAGTACACACCCAGATTCCTCAACTGCTCCTCGTGTAACAAGCCCTTCACCCCCAGGATCGTTGTTGTAAACCTCCCCTGTATCTGCTGCAAAGCCAGCACATCCTTCTTCAGATAGGAGACTCAAAACAGTGCACAGTATTCCAAATGCAGTCTGACCAGAGCCTTATACAGCCTTGGCTAATCCTGCTCCTATTTCTCTTGTTATTAGGATGGTCCCACATGCCTTCTAGTGTATTCCATTTTTAAAATTGGCCGTCGTTAACCCCAGCCTGTGTCCAGCTTCTCTGGGCAAAGCGAGAACAAAATCAATGGGTCAAAGATTTTCTTTTGGTCACTGGGACCCTGAAGGCCCTCCCACTCTGCCATCTCACCATGATCCTCACACATGCTCAACACTTCCTGCTGAACAAAGATAGCTACTGTTCACCAAAATGGGGAGTTTTCCTGAACAAAGAGACCTTGGGGTGCAGTTCAAAGCTCCTTGAAACTGGAGTCACAGGTAGATAGGATAGTGAAGAAGGCACTTGGTATGATTGCCTTTATTGGTCAGTGCATCAAGTACAGGAGTTGGGAGGTCATATTGCGCATGTACAAAACTTTGGTTAGGCCACATTTGGAATAACGGGTGCAATTCTGGTCTCCCTCTATCGGAAGGATGTTGTGAAACTTGAAAAGGGTTCAGAATATATTTACAAGGATGTTGCCAAGATTGGAGGGTTTGAGCTATAGGGAGGGGCTGAATACGCTGGGGCAGTTTTCCCTGGAGCATCGGAGGCTGAGGGGTGACCTTATGGAGGTTTATAAATTCACGAGGGGCATGGACAGGATAAATAGACAAGATCTTTTGCCGAAGGTAGGGGAGTCCAAAACTAGAGGGCATAGGTTTAAGGTGAGAGGGGAAATATAAAAAATGGACCTAAGGGTCAAATTTTTCATGTAGACATTGGGGCATCAATGGAATGACCTGCCAGAGAAAGTGGAGGAGGCTGCTACAATTACATAATTTAAAAAGGCATCTGGATGGGTGAGGAGGAGGAGTGGAGCAAGGCAGGGGAAGGAGTTGGGTGGCGAGGGGGAGGGTGAGGTGCAGTGTGGGGGAGGGTGACATCAGGGGGAGGGATGGTGTGGGGCAGTGTGGAGAGGGGCAGCGTGGGTGGGGTGTGGAGCAAGTGGGGGCGTCAATCTGGGGAGGATAGCGAGGGGGCACCATAATACCAGACTAAACTCGTCCCACCTGCCTCAGCTTGACACATATCCCTCCAAACATTTCTTATTCATGTATTTATCTGAATATCTTTAAATGTTGTACTTGCATCCACTACTTCCTCTGGAAGTTCATTCCACACATAAACCACTGTGTAAAAACAAGGCCTTGTTGTTTATGTCATGTCTTTTTAAAAATCTTTTTCCTCTCACCTTGAAAATATGTCCCCAATCCTGTAATTCCCCACATGCCATTCAATGTATTTATACCCCTCATGATTTTGTAAACCTCTATAACCTCTCAACCTTATAAATGCCAGTGAAAAAGTCCCAGCCTATGCAGCCTCTCCTCATAACTCAAACACCCCATTCCCAGCAATATTCTAGTAAATCTCTTCCAAACTCTTTCCAGCTGAATAATATCCTTCCTGTAACAGGGTGACCACAACTGGGCACAACCTCCAGGAGAGGCCTTCACCAACATCTAGTGCAACCTCAACATAACATCCCAGCTCCTATACTCAAAAGGTCTCAGCAACAAAGGCAAGCATGCCAAACTCTTGAAGGGATAAGGGATATATTACAAAAAGGAAATAAAAACGACTGACCGGAATATTGCAGTAGTTTCCATGATGCATTGCTTTACAGGTACATAAGATTGTACATCATGCCATAGCATCAAGGGCCGAACTCCTTTTCTCAGAAAGCCATAGTTCAAAACAGTTTGATAAAACTCCAACCCTTCCTTCGGTTTGATCATATTCTCTTCCAGATTTGCTGGCATCAGTTCCTACGTACTGACCTCATTAATTGCCAAACGTGTGCTATCTCATAGAGTCCTACTGAACGGAGACAGACACTTTGGCCTAAACTGGTTCATGCCGACCAAAATGTCCACCCATGCTAACCCCATTTCCCTGCTCTTACCCATATCCTTTTAATTCTTTCCTATTCATTTATTTGTCCAAACGCCTTTTAAATGTTTGGAATGTAGCCACCTCAACCACTTCCATTGGCAGCTCATTCCAAATGCATACCAGCCTCTGTTAACAATGTGTCCCTCAGGTTCCCTTTTATTTTTTCCCCTCTAACCTTAAACTGATGCACTCTAGTCCTCAATTCCCCAACCCTGGGAAAAAGACTGAGCGCAATCACTCTATCCTTGCCTCTCATGATCTTATACACGTCTACAAGGTCCCCCCTTAGTCTCTTATACTCTAAAAAGAAAAGTCCTGTCTTCTCTAACCTCTCCCTATAACTCAGACCATTGAGTCCAGGCAACATCCTTGTAAATTTCTTCAGCACACTTTGCAGTTTAATAACATCCTTCCTATAACAAGGTGACCAAATCTGAACACAATACTCCAAGTGCAGCCTCACCAACATCCATCCTGTATAACTACAGCATAACTTCACAATTTCTGTACTACGTGCCCTGACTGATGAAGGCCAGTGTGCCAAAAACCTCCTCCACTGCCCCGTCTACCTGTGACTCCACTTTCAGAGAACTTCAAGCCGAAATTCCAAGATCCCTCTGCTCCACTAGACTCCTTAAGGCCCTACCACAAAACTTCTACCTTGATTTGATTTTCCAAAATGCAAGACCTCACACTTAAACTCCACTTGCCATTTCTCAGTCCACTTCTCCAGCTGATCAAGTTCCTGCTGCAATTTCTGAAAACCCTCCTCACTGTCTGCAATAGCACCTGTTTTAGTGTCATCAGCAAATGTACTAATCATGCCCTGTACAGTCTCATCCAAATCATTGATATAGATTACAAACACACTGCCACATTCCAGAGTCTACAGAGTTCTTTGATCAAGAACCGACTTGCAATTTACTTCCAGGCCTGGCCTCTTTGAAGGGCTTTTGCCCGAAACGTTGATTTTGCCTGTCCTCGGATGCTGCCTGAATTGCTGTGCTCTTCCAGCACCACTAATCCAGAATCTGGTTTCCAGCATCTGCAGTCATTGTTTTTACCTCAAAAACAAACCTGTCTATTCTTTTCAACACAAGCTACTGCTCACAGCCCAAAAGTCACCATTCAACTCTCAGATTCAAAAGAAAAAATATTTTTAAAACCAGCAAGGGTTCTAAGACAAGAGAAGAAGGCTTAAACCTTCATTAGCTGAAACATCAACTCTCTTGCTCTTCAGGTGCTGCCTGACCTGTTGTGCCTTTTCCCAGCGCCACACTTTATCGACTCTCCAGCATCTGCAGTCTTCACTATCTCCTAGTTCCTTCTAACATAGTGCACTGACTGCCGAAAGAGCTTTAACTTTGACTGTTGAAAGAAACTATATGATTACAATTTATCTGATGATCCAGCAAGGAGAGACAAAATATCCCTACATTATAGAGACCCTATGGAAATATCAAGACAATGACAGGGATACAGTTACCCAGCTCAGCTGACCACCTAATGGTGCAGTCACACTGGGGGCAGACTATGCTCCATGTACAGGAAGGATTCAGTCAAGACATCCAGCTGCTGAGACACCTGTAAGTTTGCAGAGGGTTACAGGAGTTCGATTCCAGTGGGAATGCTGTTTTTGTATCACATACAGCTTCATCTCCTGTTGGGGTGGCATGGTGGCTCAGTGGTAAGCACTACAGCCTGACAGCACCAGGGACCCGGGTTGGATTCCAGCCTCGGACGAATGTCTGTGTGGAGTTTGCACATTCTCCCCGTGTCTGTGTGGGTTTCCTCCGGGTGCTCTGGTTTCCTCCCACAGGTTAGGGTGAATCGGCCATGCTAAATTGCCCATAGTGTTAGGTGCATTAGTCAGAGGGAAATGGGTCTGGGTGGGTTACTCTTCGGAGGGTCGGTGTGGACTTGTTGGGCCGAATAGTTAAACCTCTCACCAGGTGTAATCAAACAAAACTGCAGAGCCACATAGATGGAGACAATGGGGGACGTCTGGGGGAAGGGGAAGATGGAGATTGGGAAACGTTGGGGTTGGGAACAAAGCTCCGCCCATTAGAGCTCTCCGCTAACGGCGCGTGCGCATTCCCCTTTCCCCGTCCTCGAGCTAAACAAAGAACGTTGGCCGGGGCCTGTTTTGAGAAGAATCCTGAGGTTGTCTGCAACACCTGGAACAGTGACGGTTGGGAATTGTGACGTAAACCGATGAACTCTTCTTGCTGGAATACTGCGGCGAGCGCTGACCTCCGCATTAACCTTTACATACCGTCTCTGAATATGATAGACCAACATTGGTTTCCAGCCACCTCTCGTTGCACGCATGCTCGAATCCAGAATTAGCTACGCACATGCTGCAGCCTCAGCCGGCTGGATTGACGGGACCAATAGGAATCAGGGGGCGGGATTAGAGGGCGGAGTGGGCGTGCCCGGTCATCCAACCAGAGTGAACGAGGGGACCTAATGGGAGCCCTAACCAATCATAGAAAAGGAGGCGGGTTGGACCTTCAGCCTATCGCAGAGAATGAAGGGCGTGGTTAGAGCTTCAACCAATCAGCGAATGAGGAGGCGGGTCTGCATTTTGTCTCGTTCTGGTTCTGGTGCTGGAGCCAGAACTTGGCTTTCCAGACTCAGGGGAGAACACGGAAGGAAAGACAGTCGGTGCAGGAGTATACCATTCGGCTTTATAATCCTGCACCACCGTTCAGTACGATCATGACTGATCATGCAATCTTATTATCCCATTCCCACCTTCTCCCCATAGCCCTTGATCCCTTTAGCTGCAGATGCCACATCCAGCTCCCTCTTGAAGATACCGAATGAACTAGGCCCAACAGCTTCCCAACAGTGGGAGAGAATTCCTCAGGTTCACAACCCTCTGAGTGAAGACTTTCTTCATCTCAGTCCTGAATGGCTTACCCCTTATTCTGAGACTGTGAGCACTAGTTCTGGACTTCCCCAAATCAGGAACATTTTTCCCACATCAAGCCTGTCCAGTCCCATCACCTCCCCCCCCCCAAATTCTTCGAAATTCCAGAGAATACAGGCATTCCGCATATGTCAGACCTGCTATTCTGGGAATAAATCTGGTGAACCTTTGCTGGACTCCTTCAATAGCAAGAATGTCCTTTCTCAGACTAAAAGACCAAAGCTGCACTTAATACTCATGCTGTGACGTAGTCAAGGCCTGTATAACTGCAGCAAGACATCCTTACTCCAATACTCAAATCCTGTCACAATGATGGCCAGCATGCCATTAGCTTTGGAGTCATGTATAGACCTTCAACCAGTAGTCGAGCTGGGACGCGAGGTACATCAGGAGATAGAAAAGATGTGTAGGAAAGGAGAAGTTACAGTGATCATGGAAGATTTCAATATGTAGGTGGACTGGGAAAATCAGGTTGGCAGTGGGTCACAAGAAAAGGAACGTGTGGAATGTCTACAAGATGGCTTTTTGGAGCAGCTTGTGATGGAGCCCCTAGGGAAAGGCAGTACTGGATATAGTGTTGTGCAATGAGGTAGACTTGAGAAGGGAGATTAAGTTGAAGGAACCCTTAGGAATCAGTGATCATAACATGATTGAATTTACTCTGCAATTTGAGAGAGAGAAGATAGAAATCAGAGGTAATGCTTTTTCAGCTGAATAAAGGCAACTACAGACAAATGAGGGAGGAGCTGGATAGAATTGACTGGGAGAGGAGTCTAGCAGGAAGGACAGTGGAACATCAATGGCAAGAGTTTCTGTGAGTACTTCAGGAGACACAACAGAGATTCATCCCGAAGAAAAAGAAGCATGGTACAAGAAGGATGAAGCAACCATGGCTGACTAAGGAAATCAGGGATAGCATGAAGCCAAAAGAGAAACCACAGAAAGTGGGAAACCAGAGGAATGGGAAGGTTACAAAGACCAACAGAGGGTTACAAAAAAGAAATAAGGAGGGAGAAGATTAAATATGAGGGCAAGCTAGCCAGTAATATAAAGGAAGACTGAGTTTCTTTATAAAGGGCAAAAGAGAAGCAACAGTGGACATTCGGCTGCTGGAAAATTACACAGGAGAGAAAGTAGTGGGAAACAAAGAAATGGCTGAGGAACTGAATAATTACTTTGTGTCAATCTTAACTTTGGAAGACACAAGTAATTTCCCAAAAATTCAAGAGAGCGAGGGGGCAGTATGGTGGCCATCACCAAGGAGAAGGTGCTACAAATATTTAATGGTCTGAAGGTGGATAAATCATTGGACCAGATGGATTACACCCTAAACTTCTAAGGATGAAGAGATAGTGGAGGAGTTAGTGGTAATTTTATAGAAATCACTAGAATCAGAGAGGGTCCCAGAGGACTGGAAAACTGCTAACATAACTCCACTGTTTAAAAAGGGAGTAAGGCAGAAGACAGAAACTTACAGACCAATTAGCCTAACATCAGTCATGGGTAAGATCCTGGAATCCATCATAAAGCATGAGATTTCTGAATACTTGGAAGTGTATGGTAAAATAGGGCAGAATCAGCAGGGTTTCATCAAGGGTAGGTCATGCCTGACAAATCTGCTAGATTTCTTTGAGGAAGTAACGAGCAGATTAGACTAAGGAGAATCAATGGATGTTAACAACATGGATGTCAAGAAGGCCTTTGACAAGGTGCCACACAGGAGGCTACTGAGTAAGATAAGGGCCCAATGTGTTAAAGGCAAGGTGCTACCCTGAATATAGGTTGTCTGGCAGAGAGTGGGGATAAAAGTGACAAGGTTCAGAAGTTGAAAGCATATACTGCACCATCAAGAGAGGGCAAATGCTGTATGCACTGAGAGCTTGCAGGCACCTGTCATGTGACTGACTAGAAGTCTTAGAGTGTACAGGAAAGTTGAAAATATGTAACACATGGCTGTAAACTAGATACCTCAGTTGGTTTGATCATAATTCGAATCTAACCAATCAGCCCCAGGATACTAAAACCCAATCATGTTTGAATTTATTGTTTTTGGCAACCTCAGACCAATGAGACGATCCGATGTATGGGGTACTAAAAAAAGCAGACATTTTGGAAAGTTAAATAGAGACCAACTGCCATCGACAGAGTAACTGTCAGCAAAACACTCTTTACCAACTTTTTCATATGAAATATTTTGCCGCAAAAGACCAAATACAACCCAGGGAAATCTTCAGCCAAAGGGAGACAGACACGTTTGGTTTTGAAATTATGTTGATGTAATTTTAATAACTTATTTTTATTGGAAATTTATTGAGTGTTGTTATAGAGTTGGAGGCAAATAACATGCATTTAAGAGAAAGGAGGCTTAGAGTTGAAAACAGTTGTTTAAAGTTCACTTTTAGAGTTAAAGAATAAACTGATTTTTTTTCTTTAAATAGTGGAATTTGGGAGTTCTCTGTCACTCATACTTTAACAGATTATGATGTAAGGTGAGTTTTCCTGAATGGTTTAATTAGCAGAAGGGTTCACCGCCATGTCATAACAGTTTGGGAGCTCCAGTTCATGGTTTGGACAGGTTTAGACAGATCCAGTCTGAGATTTGGACAGATTTGAATGGATTAGGGGTACAAAGATCCCAGCAGATTTAAACACTTGCAAATTACTCTCCGAGACCTTTAAATAAAACATAGGTGAGAAAATTTCTTGAATCTCGGTTACTTATGGTTGGTTAAATTAAGAGTGAGAAAAATGGCTCTTAAGATTGCTAAACAGGTTCTGGAGTTTGAAGATGATTCTCAAATTTGCCAAGGAAGTTTAGAAAGACAGAAAATGGCCATACTTTTAGAGTTAGCAAATAGGTTAGAATGGGGTCTAAATTGTAAGGGAGTAAGCCAAGTACTTAGGTGTGTCAGAGAAACAGACAATTGCAGTAGAGTTAGAAACATTTAAATTACAATTGAGGAAAATGGAGTTAGAAGAAAAACAAAGGGAGCGAGAAAGAGAGAGAGGGGGAAAAGAAAGAGACAGGAAAAAGAGAGAAGGTTCTTAGCTGAGCAAAGAGAGATAGAGAAGAAAGAGAAAAGGAGAGAGAATTTTAACTTCAGCTGTTGCCACTTAGGAAAGTCAAGTTAACAGGATGGAGAAAAACAAAGGGGGTAGTAATATATACAAATATGTTAAAACAGTGCCACATTTTGATGAAAAAGATGTCGAAGACTTTTTTATTTCATTTGAAAACTTGGCTAGGCAGATGGAGTGATCAGAGAACTTGTGGGTAATGCTAGTTGAGACTAAGCTGGTAGGCAGAGCTTGTGAGGTGTTTGCAGCGCTGTCACATGAGGGGTCAAGAGGTTGTGCAGAGGTCAAAGAGGCTCTTTTGAGTGCTTAGGAATTGGTACCAGAAGTATACAGACAGCAGTTCAGAAACATAAAGAAGGAACCAGGTCAGACTTATGTTGAGTTCAAAAGAATTAAACATAGTTACTTTGATAGATGGTGTGGATCTTAAAAATAGATAAGGCCTCTGAGGCTCTAAGAGCTTATTCTGTCAGAGGAGTTTAAAAACTCACTTCCAGAGATGATAAGAATTCATGTGGATGAACAGAAAGTTCAAGAAATGAGAAAAGCGGCAGAACAATATGCATTGGTGCATAAGGCAAAGTTTAGCTTCCAGCAAGAATTTCATCCTATGAGAGATAGCATTTGAGAGAAGGGGCCTAAACTACAAAACAAAGAGTAGAGCTCACTGGTAATAGTTTACCACAGGTTAAAAAAGAAGCCCAAGAGGGTGGAAAGGAGGTGAAAGGCCTCAGGTCACTGTAATGGAGTGGGACATAGAACATTACAGTGCTGTTGGTTTCAGAAGAGCACTGGGAAAAGGTGTTTTGACTGCCAGAAAGTAGGACATGTAAGGTCAGAGTGCTGGTCGTTAAAGAAAGGCACCGTGGGAAAATATGTGGTAAAAGAAGCTAAGTCAGTGGCATTAGTGAAAGTTGTAACGGAAACCCCAAGAAAGATCAAGGAGATGCAGGAGAGTGCACAGCCTAGGCAGGGGCCGGGTTTGCAGTTACTGCCTGATCTCTATAAAGACTTCATATCTGTGGGTAAAATTTATTCAGAAAGAACAGGGGGAGAAGGAAAGTAACTTGTAATTTTGAGATACAGGATCTGACCAGTCTCTAACAGTAAGAGATGAACATATTTCCATTCTTCCTCACCTGTTACCAGAGAAAGTGGTAATTTGTGGGATAGATGGACAGAAATTTAGTATTCCCCTACATGAGATCAGGTTGGAGAGCCAACTCAAGATTGGGGAAGTAACAGTGGAAGTGATTGACAGAGTGTCAGTTCCAAGAATACAGTTTGTTCTTGCGGACAATTTAGCAGGATCCAAGGTGAGGGTGACACCCCTTGTTGTGGAGGAGCCAAAGGAAGAGCAGGGAACTGAGGAATTAAAAGAAAAATATCCTGGAATTTTCCCCGACCGTGTAATAACAAGATCTAACTCTCATAACTCACAGCATGAAGCAAAAACTAAAGAGAAAGATGAAGGAGTTGAGGTTCAGTTAGTGGACATCGTTTGATGTAATGGTGCAGAAAAAACCTGAACAGACAGAGGGTCAGGCAGAAGTGTTTAGTCCTGAAAGGCTAATGGACTTACAGCAGAAAGATGAGACAGCAAAAGATATTTATGTTGATACACACTCAGAAAAGGAGTCAGAGAATATTCCTGAGGGTTATTATCTTAAAGATAGAATCCGAAGATGAAAGTGGAGACCATGGCAGGTTAATGCAGAGGAGAACTGGGCAGAACTGCACCAGATTGTGTTGCCGGTAGCATGCAGACGGGAAGTGTTATGGGTAGCACATGAACTACCTGTAGGAGGTCACCTAAATGGAAGGAAGACTCAGGCTAAGGTACAAAAGCATTTCTATTGGCCTGGAATGCACAAAGGTGTGGTTAACTTCTGCCTTACCTGTCATATTTGCCAAATGGTAGGTAAGCCACATGGGGGAATAAAACCAGCACCTTTGTTGCCAATTCCCGCATTTGAAGAACCTTTCACGTGCGTTATGATTGATTGTGTAGGTCCGCTCCTGAAAATTAGAAGTGGGAACCAGTACTTGCTAACCATAATGGATATGTCTACCAGATTTCTAGAGACAATTCCATTATGGAGTATTAAGGCAAAAAAGGTGGTGGAGGAGTTAGTAGCTTTCTTCACGTAGTATGGGCTTCCGAGAGAGATTCAATCAAACCAAGGGTCTAATTTTACTGCTAGACTATTTAAGGAAATCATGGATAGCTTAGGCATACAGCACGTGCTTGTGAGCATAAGAGGTATAGTTAGTAATTTTGCAGATGACACCAAAATTGGACAGCGAAGAAGGTTATCTCAGATTACAATGAGATCGTGATCAGATGGATCAATGGGCTGAGAAGTGTCAGATGGAGTTTAATTCAGATAAATGCGAGGTGCTGCATTTTGGGAAAGCAAATCTTACCAGGACTTATACACTTAATGGTAAGGTCCTCGGGAGTTTTGCTGAACAAAGAGATCTTGGAGTGCAGGTTCACAGCTCCTTGAAGGTGGAGTCACAGGTAGATAGGACTGTAAAGAAGGTTTTTTAGATTCTCTACAGCCAACAAGTCCACACTGCCCCTACGAAGAGAAACCCACCCAAACCCATTCCCCTACCTTATATTTACCCCTGACTAGCACACCTAACACTGTGGGCAATTTAGCCTGGCCACTTCACCTGACCTGCACATTTTTGGATTGTGGGAGGAAACTGGAGTACCCGGAAGAAACCCACACAGACACAGGGAGAATGAGCAAACTCCACACAGACAGGCGGGAATCGAACCCAGGACCCTGGTGCTGTGAGGCAGCAGTGCTAACCACTGAGCCACCATGCTGCCTATAAGGTGTTTGATATGCTTTCCTTTATTAGTCAGAGTATTGAGTACAGGAGTTGGGAGATCATGTTGCGGCTGTACAGGATGTTGGTTAGACCATTGTTGGAATATTGTGTGCAGTTCTAGTCTCCTTCCTATCAGAAAGATGTTGTGAAAATTGAAAGGGTTCAGAAAAGATTTACAAGGACGTTGCCAGGCTTGGAGGATTTGAGCTATGGGGAGAGGCTGAACAGGCTGGGGTTATTTTCCCTGGAGCGGCGGAGGTTGAGGGGTGACCTTATAGAGGTTTACAAAATCATGAGGGGCATGGATAGGATAAACAGACAAAGTCTTTTCCCTGGGGTGGGGGAGTCCAGAACTAGAGGGCATAAGTTTAGGGTGAGAGAGGAAAGATATAAAAGAGACCTAAAAGGGCAACGTTTTGACGCAGAGGGTGGTACGTGTATGGAATGAGCTGCCAGAGGAATTGGTGGAGGCTGGTACAATTGCAACATTTAAAAGGCATTTGGATGGGTATATGAATAGGGAGGGTTTGGAGGGAAAAGGGCCAGGTGCTGGCAGGTGGGACTCAATTGGTTTGGGATATCTGGTCAGCATGGATGGGTTGGACCGAAGGGTCTGACTCTATGACTCTAAGTGTGTATCATTCTGAATCCTAGGGAGCTTTGGAAAGATGGCATCAGACCCTGAAGACCATGTTAAGAGCATACTGTCAGGAT
Source organism: Chiloscyllium plagiosum (assembly GCF_004010195.1). Taxonomy (NCBI): domain Eukaryota; kingdom Metazoa; phylum Chordata; class Chondrichthyes; order Orectolobiformes; family Hemiscylliidae; genus Chiloscyllium; species Chiloscyllium plagiosum. The sequence goes on from NC_057754.1 coordinate 10,265,873, forward strand.
TACCCAAATGATTGGGATAAAGGCATCCCATTTGTATTGTTTGCCAGTAGAGATGCCCCAACTGAATCTAGTTAGTTTACTCCCTTTGAGTTAATATTCGGACATGAGATGAGTGGGCCTTTGAAACTAATTAAACAGAAATTGACAGGACCAAATCTCACACTTGGATTAAAAATTGGAGGTGAAGGAGAGATTAAATCGGGTAGGTGATTTAGCTAAACAGCACCTGAAGGACAGAGCATAGAATGAAACATGTGGCAGATAAAAGCTCTGAGACTCGGACATTTTCCCATGGGGCTGATATATTAGTTTTGTTACCAGTAATAGGAGATCCCTTCAAAGCCAGGTTTAGTAATCCCTAACAAATTGAGAAAAAGATAAGTCAGTCTGATAAACCAACACTCCTACAGGCTTACTACTTTCAAAGTCCAGAAGGAAGATATCATCGAACCGAGTCAGAGCAAGTGGAGTTCACTGATCGTGTTAGTTCCTAATCCTGACAGTATGGTCTCAACAAGGTCTTCAGGGTCTGATGCCATCCTTCCAAAGCTCCCTGGGATTCAGAATGATACACACTTGATTTACTCACTTGGTAAAGATGCCGGACAGGAAAAAACTGTATTGGTATGCTATGTGAATATGCTGAAACCTTATTATAATAGGGAGAAGGAACTGCAGAAACAAGTGTTAGTTATTGCCCCGCAGAGGAATCAAATCCAGATCTTGTGGAATTTGATGTGCCTCAAAATACGTTAAACAATGAGCAAGTCCTTGAGGAGTGGGATAGATAGTGAACTATCTGTCTCAAGAGCAAATGACACATTTGAAAGGTTTGTTGCAGCAATATGAGAAGATATGCAGGAATAAGATGGGAAGGATTAATGCTATTGTGCATGAGTTGGAAGTAGGGAATGCTGTTCTGATAAACCAACATCCCTACAGGCTTAATCCTTTAAAGCCAAACAGGTCCAGAAGGAAGTGGATGCGATGCTCAACGAAGATGTCATCAAACCGAGTCAGAGCAAGTGGAGTTCACCGATTGTGTTAGTTACTAAACCTGACAGGACTCAATGATTTTGTGTGGACTGTCGGAATATCAATGCCATAACAAAATCAGACTCATACCCAATACTAAGATTGAAGGACTGTATAGAGAAAGTTGGACAAGCCAGTTGAATTTACTGCGCGTTTATTGGCAGGTACCTTTATCAATGAAAGCAAAAGAAATTTCTGCATTTGTAACCCCAAATGGGTTGTATCAATTCAAAGTGATGCCTTTTGGAATGAAGAACATGCAGGCCAATTCCAAGAACTCATGAACAGAGTTGTGGCTGGGTTATCAAACAGTGCAGTATAGCTGGATGATGTCGTGATCTTCAGTGAGTCATGGAAAATCACATGGTACAGTTGTCAGAGCTCTTTGAATGATTAAGAGAAGCAAAACTGCTAATAAACTTTAAGAAAACAGAATTCATGAAGTCAGAGGTGACGTTCTTGGCACATAATGTGCAGGTTAAGTGAATTAGCTATGCTAAATTGCCTACAGTGTTTTGGGATGTGTATTAGGTGTATTAGTCTGGGAAGGTTACTCTTTGGAGGGTCAGTGTGGACTTGTTGGGCCGAAGGGTCTGTTTCCACACTTTAGGGATTCTACATCTATCTATAACATCAATCATAGAACGCAAAGACAAAGGCCATTGGGGAATTTCCACAAGCTGCCTCAAAGGAAGAGGTGCTTTGATTTTTGGGACTAAGCGGATTCTATCAGACATTTATTTCAAACTTCAGCAGTGTAGTGCCACTGCTAACGGATTTACTAAAGAACACAAAATTTCGGTGGAAAGAACAATGCCAGGAGGCATTTGACAATTTAAAAGCAGTATTAACCACTGCACCAGTTTTAGCTACACCAAACGTTTTGAAATCCTTCAAAGTTACAATTGACATTCACAACATAGGTGTTGGAGCTGTACTGCTACAGGAAGATGATGATGGAACTGAATAGCCAATTGGTTTCTTTTCAAAGAAACTTAACACCCACCACAGATCAAACAGGACTTATTGAGTTTGGTAGCGGCCTTACAACATTTTAATGTTTATGTGACAAACAATGTTGGAGACGGTTGTGCACACGGATCACAATCCTCTTACATTCTTGGAACAATTTAAAGATAAGAATGAGACTATTTCGTTGGAGTCTTATATTAGACTTTTAATTTACAAATTGTACATGTTATGGGTCATAAGGTTGTGATAGCAGACGCGTTATCGTGGATTTAATGGATAAAGTATAGATAAGATTGAACAAATACCAATTTTTTATATATGTGTGTGTGTGTGTGTGTAGAAATTAATATGAACTTGGATTAATGCCCAATGTATTTCCTTGTAATGGAGGTTAAGAATTAGAAAAAAAATTAAGCCATCTTCTCATTATGATGGTTCATCTTTTTCTTAAGGGGCGGTGTTATTGAAGTTGAAGGTGTGTACTGTACCTTTAAGAGAGTGAATGCTGTATGCACTGAGCGCTTGCAGGCACTTATGTGACTGACTAGCAGTCTCAGACTGTACTGGAAAATTGAAAATATGTGATACTTACTGTAATCTATATACGTCAGTTGGTTTGACCACAAGTCGAATTGAACTAATCAGTTTAAATTATACCCCACTATACTGAAACCCAATCGAGTTTGAATTTATTGTTTTTGCCAACCTCTGAACTAATGAGACAATCCGGTGTTTGGGGTATTAAAAAAAGCAGACATTTTGGTAAGTTAGACAGAAACTAACTTCCATTGACAGATTTGGAGATGCCGGTGTTGGACTAGGGTGTACAAAGTTAAAAATCACACAACACCAGGTTATAGTCCAACAGGTTTAATTGGAAGCACACTAGCTTTCGGAGCACCACTCCTTCATCAGGTGGTTGTGGAGGACACAATTGTAAGGCACAGAATTTGTAGCTATACTGGCTATAAATTCTGTGCCTTACAATTGTGTCCTCCACAACCACCTGATGAAGGAGCGACACTCCAAAAGCTAGTGTGCTTCCAATTAAACTTGTTGGACAATAACCTGGTGTTGTGTGATTTTTAACTTCATTGACAGAGTAACTGCCAGCAAAACACTCACTATCAAAGGTATCTTTTTCATATGAAACATCTTTGCAGCAATAGACCAAAGATGACCCAGGAAAATCTTCAGCCAGAGGGAGAAGATACCAATGACAGCCGCTGTGGTTTTGAAATTAAGTTGATGTAATTTTAATAAACTTTTCAATTGGAACTGCATATGGTTATAGAGTTGGAGGCAGATAACAGGCATTTAAGAGAAAGGAGGTTTCGAGTTACAAATAGTTGTTCAATGTTCACTTTTAGAGTTAAAGAATAAATTGAATTTTTTTCTTTAAATAGTGGAATTTGGGAGTTCACGGTCGCTCATACTTTAACAGATTACAAGGCGAGGTGAGCTTTTCTGGGTGTTTGGTTTAATTAGCAGAAGGGTTCACCGCCGTGTCGTAACATTATGTTAGAGGCAAAGTGCGAGCATGGATAGAGGCTTGGTCGTCTGGCAGAAAGCAGAGAGTGGGGAGAAAACGGTCCTTCTCAGGGTGGCAGCTGGTGATACATGGTGTTGTGCGAGGCTCATGTTGGGGTCACAACTTTCACTTTATATATTAACGATCTCGATGAAGGAACTGAGGGCATTCTGGCTAAGTTTGCTGATGATACAAAGATAGATAGAGGGACAGGTAGCATTGAAGATGGGAGGCTGCAGAAGGATCTAGACAAGTGAGGTGAGTGGGTAAAGAAGTGGCAGATGGAGTACGATATGGGTAAGCGAGGTCATTCACCTTGGTAGGAGGAATAGAGGCACGGACTTTTTTTTTAAATGGGGAGAAAATTCAAAAGTCTGAAGTGCAAGGAGGCTTGGAAGTTCTAGTCCAGGATTCTTTCAAGGTAAAATTGCAGTTGATTCAGTAGCTAGGACAGCAAATGCAAGAATAAATTGAATTTTTTTCTTTAAATAGTGGAATTTGAGAGTTCTCAGTCACTCATACTTTAACAGATTACAAGGCGAGGTGAGCTTTACTGAGAGGACTTGAATAGTATACTTAAGAGGGAAATCAGGAGGTCAAAACGGGGACATGAGATAGCTTTGGCAAGTAGAATTAAGGAGAATCCAAAGGGTTTTTACAAATATATTAAGAACAAAAGGGTAACTAGGGACAGAATAGGGCCCCTCAAAGATCCTGAAGAAGGGCTAATGCCCGAAATGTCGATTCTCCTGTTCCCTAGATGCTGCCTGACCTGCTGCGCTTTTCCAGCAACACATTTCCACCCCTCAAAGATCAGCAAGGTGGCCTTTCTGTGGAGCCACAGAAAATGGGGGAGATACTAAATGAATATTTTGCATCAGTATTTACTGTGGAAAAGGATATGGAAGATATAGACTGTAGGGAAATAGATGGTGACATCTTGCAAAATGTCCAGATTACAGAGGAGAAAGTGCTGGATGTCTTGAAA
>NC_057754.1:10271078-10287701 GCF_004010195.1 Chiloscyllium plagiosum
GGGGTCAGGGAGTCCAGAACTAGAGGTCATAGGTTTAGGGTGAGAGGGGAAAGATATAAAAGAGACCTAAGGGGCAACCTTTTCACACACAGGGTGGTACGGGTATGGGATGAGCTGCAAGAGGAAGTGGTGGAACAATTGCAACATTTAAGAGGCATTTGGATGGGTATATGAATAGGAAGGGTTTGTAAGGATACGGGCCGGGTGCTGGCAGGTGGAACTAGATTGGGTTGGGATAGCTGATTGGCATGGATGGGTTGGACTGAATGATCTGTTTCCATGCTGTACATCTCTATGACTCTATGTGGCCTGACCAGAGGCTTACAGAGCCTCAGAAGTACATCCCCGCTTTTATAGAGTCATAGAGAGGTACAGCATGGAAACAGATCGTTCGGTCCAACCCATCCATGCCGACCAGCTATCCCAACCCAATCTAGTTCCACCTGCCAGCACCCGGCCCGTATCCTTACAAACCCTTCCTATTCATATACCCATCCAAATGCCTCTTAAATGTTGCAATTGTTCCACCACTTCCTCTTGCAGCTCATCCCATACCCGTACCACCCTGTGTGTGAAAAGGTTGCCCCTTAGGTCTTTTTTATATCTTTCCCCCCTCACCCTAAACCTATGACCTCTAGTTCTGGACTCTCCGACTCCAGGGAAAAGACTTTGCCTATTTACCTTATCCATACCCCTCAATTTCGTTACCCTCTATAAGGTCACCCCTCAGCCTCCGATGCTCCAGGGAACACAGTCCCAGCCTGTTCAGCCTCTCCCTTTAGCTCAAATCCTTCAACCCTGGCAACATCCAGGGAAAAGACTTTGCCTATTTACCTTATCCATACCCCTCATAATTTCGTTACCCTCTATAAGGTCACCCCTCAGCCTCCGATGCTCCAGGGAACACAGCCCCAGCCTGTTCAGCCTCTCCCTTTAGCTCAAATCCTTCAACCCTGGCAACATCCTTGTAAATCTTTTCTGAACCCTTTCAAGTTTCACAATATATTTCCGTTAGGAAGGAGACCAGAATTGCACGCAATATTCCAACAGTGGCCTAACCAATGTCCTGTACAGCCACAACATGACCTCCCAATGTGTGCAGTTTTGTGCCCTATATCTCAGGAAGGATGTACTGGCCCTGGAGCATGTTCAGAGGAGATGCACAAGAATGGTCACAGGAATGAACAGCTTAACATATGAGGTACATTTGAGGATTCTGGGTCTATACTCAATGGAGTTTAAAAAGGATGTGGGGTGATCTAATTGGGAAGATGTTTCCATTGGTAGGAGAGACGAGAACTCGAAGGCACTGCCTTAGAATAAAGGGAAGACCTTTCAGTACAGAGATAAGGAGAAACTGTTTTAGCTAGAGAGTGGTAAAAGTATGGAATTCAATGTCACAGAAGGCTGTGGAGGCCAGGTCATTGAGTATATTTAAGACAGAGATAGATAGGTTATTGATTGTAAAGGAAATCAAGATTAATGAGAGAAAGTGACAGAATGCGGTTGAGAAACCAGTCAGCCATGATTGAATGGCGGAGCAGACTCAATGGGCTGAATGGTCTAATTTCTGCTCCAATGTCTTATGGTCTTTCCTCACAGTCTGCTGCACCTGCAGGCCAACCTTCAGCAATTGTTCCACCATTACACCCAGGTCTCGTTGCACCTCACCTTTTCATAAACTGCCACCATTCAGATAATAATCTGCCTTCCTGTTTTTACCACCAAAGTAGAAAGCCTCACATATATCCACATTATATTGCATTTGCTCACTCAGCCAAGTTACCCTGCAGCCCCTCAGCATCCTCCTCACAGCACACACTGCCACCCAGCTCAGTGTCATCTTCAAATTTGGAGATATTGCATTCAATTCCTTCTTCCAATTCATTAATGCATATTGTGAACAGCTAAGATCCAGCAGTGAACCCTGCGATACCCTACTTGTCGCTGCATGCCACACTGAAAAGGACCTGACACAGGAACTGTACCAAACAGGTATGTGCCCTTCGGCCCATGATGTTCTGTCAAATTAAAACTAATCCTTTCTGCCTGCCATTGGTCGATATCCCTCCATCCCTTGCCTATTCATGTGCTTATCTGTAAATTACTTAAATGCCCATATAATCTCTGCCTCCCTCACCACCCCTGGCAGCGTATTCCTACTACTCTCAGTTTAAGAAATTTGTTCCTCACTTCTCCTTTGAACTTTCCTCCTCTCACCTTAAATGTATGTTGCCTAGTTTTTGACATTTCAGCTCCAGGAAGAAGATTCTGATCGTTAAACCGATCATGAATCTCATTACTTTATAGTCTTCTAACAAGTCTCCCCTCAGCCTCCGTCTCTCCAGAGAAAACAACTTGAGTTTTTTCTAGCATCTCCTTTTCATCCATATCGTCTAATCCAGGGAACATCCTGGTAAACGTTTTCTGCACCCTCTCCAAAGCCTTCACCTCCTTCCTGTAATGTGGAGACCTGAATTGAATGCAGTACTCTTTAAGTGTGGCCTATCCAAAGTCTTATAAAGCTGCAGCTTGACATCCCAACTCTTGTACTCATTGACCTGACCAATAAAGGCAATTTTGCGATACATTGTCTTGACCACTATCTACTTGTGTGGTCACTTTCAGGGAGCTCTGGACTTAAACCCCAAGATCCCTCTGTGCATCAATGCTGTTCAGGGTCCTGCCTTTAACTGTGTACTCTTCCTTAACATTTGCTCTCCCAAACTGCAGCACTTCACATTTAACCGGATGAAACTCCATCTGTTATTTCTCCACCCACAACTGATCCATATCCACTGTATCATTTGACAACATTCTACATTATCCACACTTCATCATTCTTTCCATCATCTGCAAATTAACTAATTCACCAACTACATTTTCATCCACGTCATTTATATATAAGCAGAGGCCCCAGTATGGATCCTGTGGAACACCGCTCATCATGGAACTTCAGCCGGAAAAATACAACTACCCTCTGCTTTCTATGGGCAATTCTGAATCCATGCAGCCATTGTGGATCCCATGCATCTTAATCTTCTGGATGAGTCTACCATGAGGTATCTTGTCAAAAACCTAAAATTCATGTCGACAACATTCACTGTGCTCCCTCATCAATCACCTTTGTCACTTCCTCAAAAAATTCAATCAAGTTAATGAGACCATGACTTGCTCTACACAAGGCTATGCTAATTCTTCCTAATTAGGCCATACCTTTCCAAATACACATAAATCCTAACCCTAAGAATTCTCTCCAGAAGCTTAGTTTCCTGGATTATCTCTCTTTCTCTTCTTGAGCAGGGAAACATTAGCTACTCGTCAGTCCTCTGGGGACTTCTCCAGTGGCTAAGGAGGATACAAAGATATTGGTCAAGAACCAAGCAATCTCCTCCCTTGCCTCTCTCAATAACTTGGGGTAGATACCATCGGGCTCTTGGGACTTATCCACCTCAATGCTCAAGGAACCCAACACCACTTTCCTAATTTCAAAATGAACTAGCGCATTAGCATGCTCCATACTAATCCTAGTATTCTCCACATCCTTCTCCTGTGTGAATACCCATGCAAAGTAGTTATTTAGGATCTCACCCACATCCTCTGACTCCAATCAAAGTTTCCTCCTTTATCCTTGAGCGCTCCAACCTTCTCCCTCGTTATCCTCTTATTTTTTAATGTATGTATAGAATGCTTTGGGATTCTCTTCAACCTTACTTTCCATGGTCAGTTCATGGCCCCTCCTTGCTCTCCTAATTCCCTGCTTGAGTTCTTTGCTGCTTTCTTTATATTCTTCACAAGCTTCCTATACCTTACATATGCTTGGTCTTACATTTTGACTAAATTCACAACCTCCCTAAGGGTCCCTTACTGTTTCATGAAACCCTCTGGGATGAACTTAATATACTCTGCGAGCTAAGCCTCTTGCTCTAAAGAAGGGCAACTTTCTTGCACTCTTGACAACACAATCAACAGCAAGTATTTCCAGATCATCAATTCCAAGCTGATACCACAGCGAAATCGAATAGTGTCCTCCATTCACTAGCACCTCAATATAACGACCTTTCACTGCGAGGTAAAAGGTTTGTCCATTGGGTCTGTGCAAGAAGATTTCCAAGATTAGTATCAATGTGAAGGTGTCACTGGTTTGAGCACCTCATCTGAGGAAGGAAAGACTGGGGAACAGTCCAAACGTACCCCATTGATTCCTGGATTATATTATGAGCAGAGGCTGCAGATGTCAATCTTGGATTCATTATGGCAGAGAAAGAAGTAATTTGGCTTGTTTCATCAATGCCAACTCTCTATAAAGGAATGTAGTCTCTCTAATTCCACTACACCATCCCCAAAGCATTGCAAGCTTATTTCCCTTACATGTTTATCTACTTTCCTTTCCTTAAGTCATTGATAATCTTCATTTCCATCCATAAGGAGAGAGCTCTGGGTAATACCACCAGGCTTATGCCCAAAACATCAATTCTCCTGCTCCTCGGATGCTGCTTGGCTTGCTGTGCTTTTCCAGCACCACACTCTCAACTTTGTAAATGGTTGGGTCTAAAACACTACCCAACCTTGTAGAATTTACATAAATCATTTAAATGAGGGGACTGAAGGAATGGGTAGCGAAAGATGGATAGAAAACTTCATAAGGGGTTTACCAACAAACTTTGAAAGATTTAATGAATAGGCAAAATATCTTGCAAATGGAGTCATGCATTTCATCAGGAAGAATAAATAAAAGCAGAATACTACTTTTAAATGAAAATGCAGAATTCTGAAGTGCAGTGGAATTTAAAACATGAGTCAGAGTTAGTTTGCAGATGCAGCATGCAATCAAGAAAGCTGTTGGGCTGCTATACTTTATTATGACAGGAATTGAACATAAATATAAGGATGTTCTGCTTTATTTGTGCAGGGAATTGGTGAGTTTCACATCTCAAATATTGTATGTGGTTTTCATCATCTCCTTTCAGGAAGGGTGTAAATTTATTGGAGTTATTCAGAGGTGGTTTACAAGATTGATGTCTGGAAAAGGTGACTGTGACAGTGAACCCGAGAAGCACCTTCTGGGGAGGAGAATTGGGGTAAAAGCAAGGTGATCATCGGGAATGAATTAACTTTTCAAACTTCGATAAGATAAACTTATGCAGGATGCAGGATGCAGTAAGTTATATTTTCCACCATCCAGTATATTCACACCATCCAGTATAATATGTTCTGAATGTCTAACATGGATATAAAATAAGTTTTGTACAACTATATTCTCCTTGAGCAGTCGGTGAAGATTGAGGATGACTTGCTTCCACTCCTGGGTTGTGGGTTGAGGTTATTAAGTAGTGCAAGGTTAATAAATAGTCCACAAGCACTGGGTGTGATGCTTGGATTTTCACATGCTTTTTCCATTCTTAATGTTGATTTTCCATCTGGGCCTGTTCGAGATGCTCAGAAGTATTGACTTCTTCACAGATACTACTCCTGCAAAGTGGATAGTACTGAGTGAATGGGGATATTGTACTTTTTCAGGGAAAATGTAAAGACATACTAAATGTATTTCTCAGAGAAAGTGAGGACTGCAGATGCTGGAGATCAGAGCTGAAAATGTGTTGCTGGAACGAGATGCTCAGAAGTATTGACTTCTTCACAGATACTACTCCTGCAAAGTGGATAGTACTGAGTGAATAGGGATATTGTACTTTTTGTTTCAGGGAAAATGTAAAGACATACTAAATGTATTTCTCAGAGAAAGTGAGGAGCAGGAGAATCGACGTTTCGGGCATGAGCCCGAAGAAGGATTCATGCCCGAAACATCGATTCTCCTGCTCCTTGGATGCTGCCTGACCTGCTGCGTGTTTCCAGCAACACAGTAAATGTATTTCTCGGTCAACCTGGAAATCTCTTTCCATGAGGATGCTCATTCAGATTAGGGAGCTTGTTTTGGAGGTTCTATGTTAGGCATGCAGATGATGTGAACGGCCCAATGCAGCTGATTGATCATAACCAGTGCCTCAGTTCAAATTCTTCAGCTTGATCTGCACTTTTTATAACTTTTTATAGGGGTGAGGTACGGAGCGAAACAGATACCAATGCCAAATCAATAAGCCACAAGAACGCCCGATAACCATCAATAAAAATAGATAGAATATCGTGACAATGAATGATGAAATGCAATCAGTGCTGGATTGAATAACTGCTTCCCAAATTCCTTTTAATATCTCAGAATCTGTCTCATTTAAAAGTAAGGTTTTTTGGTGGGGACTGAGAAATGCTAAAGTGGAAGCAGATGGCGTATTAATAACATGTTCGTAATGTACTTGGAGCTTGATTATTAATGCAATTACACCCAGTTTATTCATTTTTATAAGCAGCAAATGAGTGTAACAGGATCCTGATTATTCATGTTGTAGGGCTCTGTTTATTAATTGTAATAAATTTGTTACTCTACATATTAGTAGCAATCATTGGTGAAATATCTCCCAGTTATTGAAAGGAGAAATAATTGATTATAGATGAAACAGAAACTGTGTAAATAAATACTGCTTCATTATAAACCCACAAAATTGAATCTTAAAACCAAGGTTGCTATTTGGCCCATTGCGCTGGTACTGTCTCTGAAAATTTCTCATTCCCCTCCTTTTTCTTCAATGGCCTATGCCATTGAAGTCCCCTGGGTTCTAAACTGAACAACCAGGGGAGACATCCAAGCTACATCCACCCTGTAAGAACCTTCCAAGTTTCAATGAGATCATCACTCATTCTCCAAGTTCATAAGATATAGAACCAGAATTAGGCTGTTCGACCCATTGAGTCTGTTCTGCCATTCAATTAGGACTGATATGCTCCTCACCCCCATCTTCCTGCCTTCTCTCCATATCCCTTCAATTCATTACCAATTAAAAATCTGTCTAACTCCTCAAATTTACTTACTGGACCAGCACCAACTGGACTTTGGGTTAGCAAATTCCACAGATTCACAACCCTTTGGGAGAAGTAATTTCTCCTCAGCTCTGTTTTAAGTTTGCTACCCCTTATCCTAAGACTATGATCTCTCATCTTAGATTGCCCCACAACAGGAAGCACCGTTCCACGTCTATTCTATCCACACCTTTTATCATCTTGAATACCTCAATTTGATCTTCCCTCATTTTTTCTAAATTCCAGAGAGTATAGGCCTAAACTGTTCAATCTCTCTTCACATGACAAACCCCTCATCTCTGAGATCAATCTAGTGCACCTCCTCTGAACTGCATCTTCCTGCAAATAAGGGGACCAAAATTGTGCACAATATTCCAGATGCAGTCTCACCAATACCTTGTATCGTTGCAACAATACTTCCTTATCTTTGTATTCTATTCCTTTAGCTGTAAAAGCCAACGTTCCATTTGGTTTCTTTATTATCTGCTGTACCTGCATGCTAGTTTTCTGTGACTCGTGAACGACGACATCTAGACCTGTTGGCAAAGGAGCACCCTGAAGACTCTCCCCATTAAAATAATAGGTCGCCTTCCCATTTTTTCAACCCAAATGCGTGACCACGCCATCTGTTAAAACTCCATTTGCCATATTTTGGCCCACACTCCTAACCTATTTATATATCCATCTGTAAGGATCTTATTTCCTCATTGCAATTTACTGTCCTCCCTATTTTTGTGTTGTCCACAAATTTGGCTATACCGCCTTCCATCCGTGTATCCAAATCACAACTGTAGATTGTAAATAGCGGGGGTCCAAGGACCAAACCCTGCGACACCCCACTACTTACATCTTGCCATCCAGAAAAAAAAACATTTATCCTCACTCTGTCTTCTGTCCTATCCATGCTAATAAACTGCCCCAAATCCCATATGATCCAACCTTGTGAATTAACCTTTTGTGCAGCGCCTTAATCAAACACCTTCCAGAAATCCAGATAAATTACATCTGCAGCATCCCCATAATCCACTTTGCTTGTTACATCTTTGAAAATCTCTAACAAATTAGTCAAACATGATCTGACCTTCATAAAACCATGCTGACTCTGATGGATGGACTCATGATCCCAAATTATGGTAATACTGCACAAGTTAGATCTCTGAATAAAACCTGGCTTGATATGTCATATGTTTTGTTTTTGGAATTAACTTAGGATGATGGTTAATTATTGGACATATTCGCATGAGACTGCCAATGTTCTTTTAATAAAACAACACACAAGTTCATTGCACAAAATAAAAAAGGCTCTGTATGGATATAACAATTTTGAAAGACTTTAACACAAACAGCAATTTTCCCAGCAACATCCTGTTCAAATACTCAATTTCAGTGAAGTAACACTCCTTCATTTAAAAAAAAAATCTATTCATGGGATTTAGGTGTTGCTGGCTTGGCCAGTATTTATTGCCTAACCTTAACTGCCCGGGAGAAGGTGGTAGTGAGATGCCTTCCTGAATGTTTACACTCATCAGGATGTTGGGGCACCCACATTGTCATTCTATAACATCAAACATTATTGAAAATTCCACAATATTAATGTCACTATTCAACAAAGGCTCCTTAACAGCAAGGTTATTAAATACTTCCTCTTTACAGACTACTAAACCTAAAACAAACTGATACCTACTTAGCCCTTCAATGTTCTACTTCAGAAACGTTCAGCACAAATGCCGAATTCCATCCTCCACAGCATGTATGTTGGCTAGGTTCACCCAGTTTATATGAGCATTCAAGTCACCCATTATTACTATATCACCCATATCTGATGTACATCTCATTTTATGATTTATATTCATAATGAAATATTTGGGATATGAAGTAGATTCAGCAAACTTTGATTTTAATGCCAAGTCCAAAAAATTATCTTTACATGTTGCATTAGTACCTTAAGCTGGGCTGGATGTTTTAACAGGTTTGTGACTGTGATGTGATTAACAGCAAATTACAACTCCTGAAATCACCGATGAACTTGCTGTTGGCTCAGCACCTACGTAATGAGATGGGATTTCTGAATGAATCCTTTCCCACATTCAGTGCAGATGAATGGTCTCTCTCCAGTGTGAACTTGCTGCTGTACTGGTTCAGATGATCATCCTGCAGAGAGTGGGAAGTTGAGCAGTCTCTCATTGGTGTGAACACTGTTGATGTAGCATCTGTTCCCCAGAACTTTTAAAGCACTTCCCACAGTCTGGGCATTTAAAAGGCCTCTCATCAGAGTGAATGCGTTGATGGCGTATCAGATCCCAGGATCTTACATAACACTTCCCACAGTCTGTACATTTAAAAGGTCTCTCCCCAGTGTGAACTCGCTGGTGTGTTATGAGATGGATTTTCTGAGTAAACCCCTTCCCGCACTCGGAGCAGCTGAATGGTCTCTCTCCAGTGTGAGTGCGTTGGTGTGCAGTGAGACGAGATGACCACTTGAACCCAATCCCACAGTGAGAGCACTTGAACGGTCTATTGCCTGTGTGAACACGTTGGTGTAACTTCAGTTCTCCAGAGCTTTTATAACACTTCACACAGTCAGGACATTTGAAGGGTCTCTCCTCAGTGTGAATTCGCTGGTGTGCCTTGAGGTGGGAAGACTCACGAAATCCTTTCCCACACTCAGTACAGGTGAATGGCCTCTCCCCAGAATGAACTCGCTGGTGTGTCAACAGGGTGGAAAACCGAATGAATACCTGTCCACATTCTGAGCAGATGAATGATCTCTCCCCAGTGTGAAGTCGCTGGTGTATCGTGAGTTGGGATGATCGTTTGAACCCATTCCCACAATGACGGCACCTGAACGGTCTCTCATCAGTGTGAACTCGTTGATGGACAATCAGCTCCCTGGAACCTTTAAAGCACTTCTCGCACTCGGAACATTTAAAAGGTCTCTCCTCAGTGTGAACGCGTTGATGGGATTGCAGGTAGCTAGAACTTTTAAAGCACTTCTTGCAGTTTGGACATTTAAAAGGTCTCTCCTCACTGTGAACCTGCTGGTGTGCCTTGAGGTGATATGACTGAGTGAATCCACTTCCACATTCAGAGCAGATGAATGGCCTCTCCCCAGTGTGAATGCGCTGGTGGACAGTGAGTTGAGATGACCACTTAAAGCCAGTCCCACAATCAGAGCACCTGAACCGTCTGTCCTCAGTGTGAACACGCCGATGAGACATTAGCTCACTGGAACTTTTAAAGCACTTCCCACAGTCTGGACATTTAAAAGGTCTTTCCTCAGTGTGAACTCGCTGGTGTGTCAGCAGAGTGGAAAGCTGAGTGAATCCCTTTCCACACTTGAAGCAGATGAATGGCCTCTCCCCAGTGTGAATACGTTGGTGAATCTTCAGTGCAGAGCGGTGACTGAATCCTTTCTCACAGTCCTTGCATTTCCATGGTTTCTCCCCAGTGTGAATGCATTTGTGGTTCTCAAGGCCAGTTGATTGGCTAAAGCCTTTTTTGCACACAGAACACAAGTATTTGTTCTTCCCAATGTGAACAGTGTTTTGCCCTTCCATATTTAAAATCTGTTGATATTCCGGTTGTGATAAACTGGGTGACTCCATTAGGACATAACATGATGTTTAGTTTCAGGTTCCTGACTTCAAATCATTCTCTTCGCAAACCCTGTGAAATCAATTTAAAACAGAAGAAATGAATGAGGAAGAAGACACAAAAACAGAGGAAGATTGGAAAATTGTACTGAGTGAATCTCGCAATTTGCAGGCTGGCCCTTGGGAAAAATTACCACGAGTGGTGATGGATTGTCATGGAAGCTTAACTATGGCTAAAACTAATATCAATTAGGGAGCAACCTGGTCTAAGCCAACACAAGACTGTGGAACCTATATGAATCAGATGGTGAGGGAAAAGAAAGAGACTGAAGAGGAATTAGGAGAGGCAGGGGACAAAGGAGAGGGATTTTATAGATCTACAACTTGTGTGGAAATTTAACAGGATGTCCAAATCCTCAATCTCCACCTTAAATGACCAGAGTAGCGGATCGATGTGAAGATGATGACCTCAAAGATCCTGAACGCTTTGACGTCCAGCATTGGAGGAACAAAGACTTTCGACTGAAGGATGGAAGTCAATGCCTTTCAGTCCATTCAGTTACAAACTCCATTTCTCAGCCACTGACTGAATCTCCGTACGGAACTTTGGTGCCACACTTCATCCCAAACTGAGTTTCCAACCACATGTTCACATCATCAGTAAAACCGCCTATTTCTACCTCGGTTCCATCACCCGACTCCGTCCCATCTCAGCTTCTAAAAACTCTCCAAGGTGGCGGCCGTCAACCTGGGCCTCTTCCCGGGATAAAGACACAGATCTCCTAACACGGGGCTCGGTTGGTCTCAATTAGGGTTTGCGAATGGAGGTCTTTACGAATTCGCTCCACGCCTCCCCTTTCCCTCGGCCGGCCGCAGCCGTTGAAGAAAATGGTCGCGAGCCTTCCAGAGCCTGGAACAAAATGACACTGCGCATGCTCCGCTACAATCCACCACTGCGCATGTCGGCAGACCGGTTGTTGAGTGAATGGGGCACATTGACGTCTTCAAGGAATGTTGAGCGTCAGGAGCATCACTGTAGGGACTTGAACCTGTCTTACTCGATTTCTGTACATTCATTGGAAAATAGATTACTGATCGAATCTCCACCTCAATTATTTCTTAAAGTCTCTCATAAATTTCTTCAGAGATATTTAATGCCCCGCTATCAAGCGGCAGTTTGTAAAACCGTTCATTCCTTTTCCTGATCGGTGCACGCCCCCTCATTCCTCCAGCCCCGCCCCTCCCATTCACACTGATTGGTTGGCCGCGCCCGCTCGGCCCTTCATGACCTTCCCCACCCCCCACTCGTCCTGAGCAAGTTACTGCAGACGCTGCAATCTGTCCTCAGCGAAGGGAGCCAGAGGAAGCTATTGCTTGGAGTCTAGATGACTTCATCTGAGCTGACGTGAGGTATGGAGATGGCAGCATTTATGCAGCGGTGGGGATGAGAGGGGGGAGAGCTGGGTGTGTGTGTGTGTGTGAGAGAGAGAGAGACACACACACAGACTGCTGAAAGTGCAGATTAAGTAATGGGAATGTGAGAATGGCGTGTCTAACTGCCAAACTGGAACGAAAAGATGGCCCACTAGGGTGGGGGAGAGAAGAGAACACATAATGATGGAGAATCTAACAAGTAAAGCTAAAACAAAGGGAAGCAATGGGAATGGATTCACAAGTTTGTGGGCGGCGCGGTGGCACAGTGGTTCGCACTGCTGCCTCGCAGCGCCAGAGACCCGGGTTCAATTCCCGCCTCAGGCGACTGACTGTGTGGAGTTTGCACATTCTCCCCGTGACTGCGTGGGTTTCCTCCGGATGCTCCGGTTTCCTCCCACAGTCCAAAGATGTGCAAGTCAGGTGAATTGGCCATGTTAAATTGTCTGTAGTGTTAGGTAAGGGGTAAATGTAGGGGTATGGGTGGTTTGCGCTTCGGCGGGTCGCTGAGGACTTGTTGGGCCGAAGGGCCTGTTTCCACTACTGTAAAGTAATCTAATTTGAAGATGTTGAACTCAGTATTATGTTCAGAAGTGAAGAAGATATGTTGTTCCTCCAGTTTGTGCTGTGATTCACCCGAAGCGTTGCAGCATGCCAAGGACAGACAAACTGTTTTAAAATGACCGATTACAGGAAGGTCAGGGTCATGGACCGGAGGTGTTCTGCAAATTGGTCACCTCACCTGCATTTGGTTTCTCCAACGTAGAGTAGGCCACATTGGGTGCAGCAAATGCAGTACACTAGATTGGAGGTGGCATGGGTGAAATGTTGCTTCACTTGGAAAGATTGCTTAGGCCTTTGGAAGGTGAGAGCAGGGAGGTGGTGAAGGGCCAGCTGTTGCACCTGCTGCGGTTACATGGAAAGGTGCCGTGGGAAAGGGGGTGGTGGTGTGGATCAAGGAATGGACAAAGGTGTCCCCAAGGGAACAGTTCCTGTGAAATGCAGATGGGGGAAGTGAGGTGAAGATGTATTTAGTGGTGGCATTCTGTTGGAGTTGCTTGAAATGGCAGAGAATGATCCTTTGGATGTGGATGAAAAGTGAGGACAATAGGGACCCAATCACGCTGTTGAGAGTGACAGGAAGGAGAAAGGGCAGAAGTATGGCTGAACAGTTTCTCCTCTAATTCATCTCACTTCTGCCAAGTCAAAACGAGTGGTGTAGGTCCCAGTTTTGCCTGTCTCTTTATGGGGTGGGTGGAACTTTTCTTCTTCCAGTCAAGAGTGTGCTTTTGCCTGAAACGCCAATTTTTCCTGCTCCTCAGATGCTGCCTGATCTGCTGTGCTTTTCCAGCACCACACTCTCAACTCTGATCTCCCACATCCGTAGCCCTCACTAGTCCTATTCTTATTCCAGTCTTACACTGGCCCCCTCCTATCAATGGTACATCGACGACTGTTTTTGTGCAGCTTCATGCTCCCGTTTGGACCTTTAAAACATTTGTTAATTTTGCCTCCAATTTCCACTCCTCTAAAACTATCACATGGTTCATCTCCCAAGACGTCCCTTTCTTTCCTTAACCTTTGTGTCTCCATTTTGGGGAATAAACTGCCATCCACTACAAAGCCACCATCATTACTGCTCTTGACACCCCATGTCCTGCAAGGATTCCATCCAATTCTCCCAACTCCTCCGACTGCCTTGTACCTATTCGGATAATGCCACCTTCCAAAGTAGCACTGCTGACATGGCTTCCTGTTCCATAACCATGATTTCCCACCCATTGTGGTTGACAGGGCCCTCAACCGCATCTGATCTATCACCCATGCTTCTACCTTGCCCGTTCCCATCACTCACAAGAGTGTCATCAGTTCCACCTAGTCTCAATTTTCATCCCACCAGCCTCCGATTCAAAGGATCATTCTCCGCCATTTCAGACAACTCCAGCAGAATGCCAAATTATCTTCCCCTCACTCCCCTGTATGCATTGCATATGGACTGTTCCCTCCAGGAAATCCCAGTCCACTGCTCGACTACCAACACCACCTCTCTTTCCCATGGTTAAAAATCACACAACACCAGGTGTGCTTACAATTAAACCTGTTGGACTATAACCTGGTGTTGAGATTTTTAACTTTGTACACCCCAGTCCAACACCGGCATCTCCAAATCATCAACTCTTTCCCATGGCACCTTCGCATGTTGCACCTTCTGCAGTTACACTTGCCCCTTCACCTCCTCCCTGTTCCAAGGGTCTAAATAATCTTTCCAGGCGAAGCAGCATTTCACCTGTACTGTACCTCCTGTAATCTGGTGTATTGCATTCACTGCACCCAATGTGGCCTACTTTACTTGGGAGAAACCAAACACAGGCTGGGTGACAGCTTTGTAGAACACCTCTGTTCCGTGCGCAACCATGACCCTGACCTTGCCATAGTCAGTCATTTTAATGTTGCATACTGCTCACGTGCCCACTTGTCTGTCCTTGGCATTCTGCAGTGCTCCAGTGAATTACAGTGCAAATTGGAGGAACACCATCTCATCTTCAGACTCAGCACTTTACAACCTTCGGAATTTAATGTTGAGTTCAACACCTTCAGATCAGAAACCCACTCCCATTCCTTCGCTTTCTTTTAGCTTTACTTGTAACATTCCCTGTCACCATTCCCTCTCTCCCCTCCCCCATGTGTTCTTTCCAGCTTGGCAGTTAAGACACACCATTGTTCTGCCATTCTCACATTCTGATAATTTAATCTGCACTATCAGCAGCCTTCTCCACTCCACCACTGCATAAATGCTGCCCTCTCTGTATTTCACATCAGCTCTAATGAAGTCATCTAGACTCGAAACATTAGCTTACTCTCTTCACAGATGCTGCCTGACCCGCTGTGACTTCCAGCAATTTTTGTTTTCACTCTTTGTCCACAGCCATAGAGAATCAACGGGTAGTATTTTATGCATGCACAGTATCAATGTGGAACCAGCATTGTTGAGGTGAGTGAGAGAAGATGGTGGGTTTGGAGGCTTTGGAGACATCCCATGTGGGGCCACAAACCCCGAATTCAAAGAGCTGGTGGAACCGGCGAAAAGGAATCTGGCTCTGTCTGCAAACTAGAGGAGCAAATGGTGATCCAAACTGGGGTTGTCTGCTCTGAATCTCTATCCTGAACTGACAACTGTGTGTGTCTGTGTCTGCCTGTGTCTGTGTGTGCGTGCATTTGCACATGTCTGTGTGTGCACGCATGAACTGTCTTCAAATTCTCTTTACAGGTTGTGGGGAGGCAAGGATGCACAGAAACAAAACTCAAACCAAATATAATGGTACAGGCACTCAGGACCTGGAAATCATCCATCTGGAAATGTGAAAGGAGGAATGTTTGTCCACTCTCAATCTGGAAAAACACCAAACATACAAGCCTGTTACACTGCACAGTGGTTAGAGCTTTAGGCAGTTATACAATCTGAAACACATCACACCAGGAAGGAATTGTACATGTGCTGTCTGTCTGGGGCAGGCTTCCAACTTAACATCCATACCGGCAACATGGAAAAAATTGGAAATGAGAGGTGTTCAAATGCCCCTCTAAGTTGGAAACTCATCAACGCAGTCACGCTGGTGAGTGGCCATTCACCCGGTCAGGATTCACTCAGTCAGCCCACCTGCTGACACACCAGGTACTCAAACAGACAAGAGAGCTTTTTGTCCAAACTGCAGGAAATCCTGAAGACGTCCTGAGGAACTGATGTTCCATCAATGTGTTCACACTGATGAGAGGCCATTCTCCTACTCTCACTGTGGAACTGGGCATTAAGCAATCATCTGATCTCACCGTACACCAGCAACTTCACACCTGCTCGTTGTCCTGTTCGGAGTAAGGGAAGGGATTCACTAATTAACCCAACCTGCTGACACACCAGTGACTTCACTCTGTGAACAGACCATTCACCTGCCCCGAGGGTGAAAAAGCATTCATTGATTCATCTGAGCTGCTGATACACCAATGAGTTCAAACTGGCCGTTCACCTGCCCAGTGTGTGGGAAGTGATCCACCCACCCATCACTTTATTATGATAGCAGCAAGTTCACACTGAGGAGAACCCTTGACCTCCCCGCTTTGTGTGGGAAGTGATCGAGTTCTTCCTCCCACCCGCTGAGGCACCAGTGAGTTCACAGTGGGGAGAGACCATTCCACTGTCCGGAGAGTGGAAAGGGATTAATGAATTCATTTGAACTTCTAAAACACTGCCGAATTCACACTGGTCAGAGGCCATTATCCTTCTCCATATATAGAACATAGAAGAATACAGCGCAGTACAGGCCCTTCAACCCTCGATGTTGCGCCGATCCAAGCCCACCTAACCTACACTCGCCCACTATCCTCCATATGCCTATCCAATGCCCGCTTAAATGCCATAATGAGGGAAGAGTCCACCACTGCTACTGGCAGGGCATTCCACGAACTCACGACTCGCTGAGTAAAGAACCTACCCCTAACATCTGTCCTATACCTACCCCCCCTTAATTTAAAGCTATGCCCCCTTGTAATAGCTGACTCCATACGTGGAAAAAGATTCTCACTGTCGACCCTATCTAAACCCCTAATCATCTTATACACCTCTATCAAGAGGAGATGGAGACTGTGTGAGGAGATGGAGACTGTGCGAGCTGATGGAGAGTGTGCGAGGAGATGA
>NC_057754.1:10288668-10345561 GCF_004010195.1 Chiloscyllium plagiosum
GCAGTAGCCTACCATGGGGAACGTTATCAAACGCCTTACTAAAATCCATATATACCACATCTACCGCTT
Source organism: Chiloscyllium plagiosum (assembly GCF_004010195.1). Taxonomy (NCBI): domain Eukaryota; kingdom Metazoa; phylum Chordata; class Chondrichthyes; order Orectolobiformes; family Hemiscylliidae; genus Chiloscyllium; species Chiloscyllium plagiosum. The sequence continues at coordinate 10,288,738 of NC_057754.1, forward strand.
TCCCCTCATCAACCTCCTTCGTCACCTTTTCAAAGAATTCAATAAGGTTTGTGAGGCACGACTTGCCCTTCACAAAACCATGCTGACTATCCTTGATCACATTATTCCTATCCAGATGTGCATAAATCCTATCCCTTACAATTCTCTCTAAGACTTTGCCCACAACAGAAGTGAGACTCACCGGCCTATAGTTACTAGGGTTATCCCTATTCCCCTTTTTGAACAAGGGAACCACATTTGCTATCCTCCAGTCTTCTGGGACTACTCCTGTAGACAAAGAGGACATAAAAATCAAGGCCAGTGGCTCTGCAATCTCCTCCCTTGCTTCCCAGAGAATCCTAGGATAAATGCCATCAGGCCCCGGGGACTTATCTATTTTCACCTTTTCCAGGATTTCCAATACCTCTTCTCTACATACCTCAAAGCCATCCATTCTACTTATTTGTGCCTCTGTATTCTCATCGACAACAATGCCCTGTTCCTGAGTGAATACTGAAGAAAAGTATTCATTCAGTGTCTCCCCAATCTCTTCTGCCTCCACACGCAACTTCCCCCTACTATCCTTGACTGGACCTATTCCTACCCTAGTCATTCTTTTATTCCTAACATACCTATAGAAAGCCTTAGGGTTTTCCCTAATCCTATCTACTAAGGACCTTTCATGTCCCCTCCTTTCTGCTTTTAGCTCTCTCTTCAGGTCCTTCCTGGCTACCCTATAACTCTCAATCGCCCCAATTGAACCTTCACGCTTCATCTTTACATAGGCCGCCCTCTTCCATTTAACAAGGGATTCCAATTCCTTATTAGACCACGGCTCCCTCGCACGACCCTTTCCTTCCTGCCTGACAGGTACATAATTATCAAGGACATTCAATAGTTGCTCCTTGAACAAGCTCCACATATCAATTACGGCCTTGCCTTGAAGCTTACTTTTCCAGGCCACACATTTCTTCATGCCTCACAGCATCATAATTTCCCTGCCCCCGTCTATATCTCTTGCCCTGTAGTGCACACTTATCTCTCTCCATCACTAGAGTAAAAGTCACTGAATTGTGGTCACTGTCCCCAAAGTGCTCACCTACCTCTAATTCTAACACCTGGCCTGGTTCGTTACCCAGAACCAAATCCAGTATGGCCTCACCTCTTGTTGGCCTATCTACATATTGTGTCAGGAAACCCTCCTGCACACATTGGACAAACACTGACTCATCTAACGAACTTGAGCTATAGCTTTCCCAATTAATATCAGGAAAGTTAAAGTCTCCCATAACAACCACCCTATTACTTTCACTCTTCTCTTGAATCATCCTCGCAATCCTTTCTTCTACGTTTCTAGGACTATTAGGAGGTCTGAAAAAACTCCTAACTGGGTGAGCTCACCTTTCCTATTCCTAACCTCAGCCCAAACTACCTCAGATGGCGAGTCTTCATCCATTGTCCTTTCCACCGCTGTAATACTATCTTTGACAAGCAATGCCACACCTCCCCCTCTTTTACCCCCACCTCTGACCCTACTAAAACATTTAAACCCTGGGACCTGCAACAGCCAATCCTGTCCCTGTTCAACCTATGTTTCCGTAATAGCCACAACATCGAAGTCCCAGGTACCAACCCACGCTGCAAGTTCACCTACCTTATTTCGTATACTTCTTGCATTGAAAGGATTCTCAATTATCCGACTTGCTGAGTCACCAGTGAGTTCATAAATGACTACAGTGTTTTAGTTTCTGTTTATGACAACCTAGACCTAACCATGTTGAATGCGATCTCCTGCTGATGTTAATAAGCTTCAGCCCAATTGCACTGTCTAATACAAAACAATGCCGGAGGTCTGAAATAAAAACAGAAGTGACTGGAGAAATTCTGCGGGTCTGACAGCAGAAAGCAGAGTGAACGCTTCGAGTCCAGTGACTCATCAGAAACGAAAACAAATTGCTAGAAAAGCTCAGCAGGTGTAGCAGAAACTGAAGAGAAAATAGAGTCAACATTTCAGGTCAAAGAGTCATGGAATCCTACAGCACGGAGACAGGCCCTTTGGTCCAAGCCGACAAAGCACACTAACTCCATTCCCCTGCATTTGGCCCATCTCCTTTTAACCTTTCCTATCCATGCATTTGTCCAGATGCCTTTTAAATGTTGTTTCTGTACACACCTCAACTACTTCCATGTGACTGCTCATTCCATATGTATACTACACAGTATAAAAACGTTGTCCCTCAGGTTCCCTTTTATTCTTTCCCCTCTAACATTAAACTGAATGATTCACAAACTTAACTAACACATTCTCTACATTGTGGAGACAGGATGCCAATTCGCGCTGAGAATGTGTATAAGGTACGAGCAGGTAGTGAAAGAACACCAAACCTGATCGCAACACTGACTGGGAAGGAATAGAGACTAGTGAGTGGGTCCTAATCCGAAACTGGGACCCCACTGGAAAGGGCCATTCCAGGTGTTGCTCTAAACCCCCACTGCAGTGACAGGGAAGGGAAAGAATCACTGGATTCACCTGAGCAAATGTAAATGGTGGATGACAGACCAAGGGAAGGAGGAAAAGGACTGATAAAAACTAATCTGTACTTCTGTATTGCCAGTTTTGCTAATGATATATCACGTGCATCTATACTTGCCTCCAGTAAGGTGACGGGATGGGGTTACTGTGGGAGATTATTAGCATTACGATGGCTTAGCAGGGATATTGCTAGAAAAGCTCAGCAGGTCTAGCAGAAACTGAAGAAAAAATAGAGTCAACATTTCAGGTCAAAGAGTCATGGAATCCTACAGCACGGAGACAGGCCCTTTGGTCCAAGCCGACAAAAACGTCCATCCACACTAACTCCATTGCCCTGCATTTGGCCCATATCCTTTTAACCTTTCCTATCCATGCATTTGTCCAGATGCCTTTTAAATGTTGTTACTGTACACACCTCAACCACTTCTATGCGACTGCTCATTCCATATGTATACTACGTCTGTCTAACCAGAGTATTGAAGGGAGGGTCAAGATTTGCAAGCTGGGTAGACGTAATCAGGTCCATCATTTGTGCAGGAGAAATATTCTCACTTGTACCAATGAGCAAGGGAACCAGTTTGAGATGCAGAAGGTTACTAAAATCAATTACTGCAATGGATTGCTCATCCAAACAGATTGTAAGTTGGTCCTCGACCAAAGGAATCTGCGACAACTCCCATGTTGGTACTGGGGCTGCAAGTTTGACTATACCTGCAGGAGGGACCCTGGAAGGGAGAGACCATCACCTTATTGTATGACAAATGCAGGGGAATGGAGTTAGTGTGGATGGACGTTTTTGTCGGCTTGGACCAAAGGGCCTGTCTCCGTGCTTTTAAAGCTATAAGGGAGGCTCTGAAAAATAACCCCTCCCTGCAAGAAATATACCGCCCCAACCCCACTACTGTCTCCATGACTCAGTCCCGCAGAGCCCTCTGGTAAAGAGCAATCGGTATTGACATTCAGGAATACACGGCTGGCAATTATTTCTACCAGGTCTACCAACAGACTGTATGGTGATGGCACCACTGCTTGCTTCCCTCGATCCACTGGAGAGAACTCTCTCTTCTCCAGTGTCCCTCAGTGGGACCGTGGCCTACACTACCAGTGCTCTCTAGCCAGTAACAGTTTGCCACAATGCTGAAGAATAACTCTTCAGTACGAACCTGCACAGACCCCCATGGCAGACTGCATGTATCTTCCCAGCCTTTTGACCACATGGACAGAGCTTGGCTCAAGGGGGACATGTGGTGGGAAGACAGAAGAGGGAAACTTCCCCAGTAACCACTGGGGATATGAGAGATGCTTCACTGGTAGTGGGGCGGGGGGGCAGGGCGGTGGATGTTCAGAAGTGTTCATTTGTAGTGAGAAAACCTTTCACCTTTACCGCTCCTGCCATCGTCACAAGTGCAGACCTACCCACCCAGGACATGCGAGTGTCAATTGCCATTACAACAGCTCCGACTGTGTTCTCTTTAAACGAGGGGAACGGCTCCTATGTGGTAAAGTCGACTGTACCCACCTCACAGTGGATGCCTGTGTCTTTGTCCTTCCCCAAAACAGAGATGGAGTTAAGGAAGTATCGTGTCCCACTGGCGCCACATTTGCCTGGATTAACCATGATTACTCTCACGATAAAGGCTATTCAGAAACCCTTTCTACAGACCCGGGTTATTTTATCTTCTTTAACGGTATGGCCACAAACTTCCTAGAGTCCCCTTACCCTCACTCGGTGGCCCTTGGAACCCTACTTCCCAGGAGGGTACCCTGTCCGGGGCATTAGGGACTGGCACCCAGCCGTCAGAAGTGTGATGTCTCTGAGGAGTTTTGCGCTGCCTATAAAGACCTTCCCACTCTTCCTGCCAGACAGGCAGCTGGTTACGGGGCAGCAGGCATTTTCTGCCTTGGAGCTTCTGGGGCCAACATGGCCACCCATAAATGTAACTATCTTGCATGCGGACTTACCATGCTGGGCAACGCTACCCACACAGCGCTCAAGGTCATCACTCAGAACCTGAACCAACTCAGACTTTTGTCCATGCAAAATCACTATGCATTGGATTACCTCCTTACCCGCCAGGGTGGCGTTTGCCCTATAGCACAGGACAAATGCATCATGGACCTGCACGACGTCACAGCTAATGTTACCCGTTATGTCCACAAGATGGATGAACAATTAGGGTCTATAAAGGAGGGCAAGAGATGGGCCGGAAGGGGAGACTGGAAGCTCGGAGGACGGAAGGACTGGCTAGTCATAATGGCTATTTAGGCAGGGGTGGTTATAATAAGAATCTTCCTGGGAATAGCTGTTCTGAAATGTATCTTACATCAAGTGATAGACTCCATGCAGGGATTATTTCCAACAGGACGGGCTTTGGTGACCCGATACCCAGCTATTGAGGATTCCAAATGGCAACAGCACTGAGGTCGGCCCCCATGCCATCGGTTATCATGAAACGATAAAAGGAGCGAATGAGAATGCATATCGGGTATGAGCGGGTAGGGAAAGAGTGAAGTTTAGGGGTGCGTGACAAAGGCTCAACTGGCATGACTTTGATCGGATAAGAACTTGCAGTAAACAATGAGGTGCTGGAGGCAAGGGTTTGGCTTAACAAGGTGAAGTACATCCCGGGTTTGGTTAAGAAAGAGAAGGAAGCATATGTCAGGTATAAACAGGATAGATCGAGTGAATCTTTAGCATATAAAGGAAGTAGGAGTATACTTGAGAGGGAAATCAGGAGGGCAAAACAGGGACATGAGATAGTGTTGGCCTATACAATTAAGGAGAATCCAAAGGGTTTTTACAAATATATTAAGGACAAAAGGGTAACTCGGGAGAGAATAGGGCCCCTCAAAGATCAGCAAGGCAGCCTTTCTGTGGAGCCACAGAAAATGGGGGAGATGCTAAATGAATATTTTGCATCAGTATTTACTGTGGAAAAGAATATGGAAGATATAGACTGTAGGGAAAAAGATGTGTTGCTGGAAAAGCGCAGTTCTGATCTCCATCATCTGCAGTCCTCACTGTCTCCTGTAGGGAAATAGATGGTGACATCTTGCAAAATGTCCAGATTACAGAGGAGGAAGTGCTGGATGTCCCTAGGACCTGATCAGGTGTACCTGAGAACACTGTGGGAAGCTAGAGAAATGATTGCTGGGCCTCTTGCTGAGATATTTGTATCATCGATACTCGCAGGTGAGGTGCTGGAAGACTGGAGGTTGGCAAACGTGGTGACACTGTTTAAGAAGAGCGGTAAAGAATAGCCAGGGAACGAGAGACCGGTGAGCCTGACCTCGGTGGTGGGCAAGTTGTTGGAGGGAATCCTGAGGGACAGGATGTACATGTATTTGGAAAGGCAAGGACTGATTCGGGATAGCCAACATGGCTTTGGGCGTGGGAAATCATGTCTCACAAACTTGATTGAATTTTTTGAAGAAGTAACAAAGAAGATTGATGAGGGCAGAGCAGTAGATGTGATCTATATGGACTTCAGTAAGGCGTTCGACAAGGTTCCCCAGAACTGGATCAAAGGTAGAAGACAGAGGGTGGTGGTGGAGGGTTGTTTTTCAGACTGGAGGCCTGTGACCAGTGGTGTGCCAAAAGGATCGGTGCTGGGCCCTCTACGTTTTGTCATTTACATAAATGATTTTAATGCAAACACAAGAGGTACAGTTAGTAAGTTTGCAGATGACACCAAAATTGGAGGTGTAGTAGACAGCGAAGAGGGTTATCTCAGATCACAACAAGATCTTGACCAGATTGGCCAATGGGCTGAGAAGTGTCAGATGGAGTTTAATTCAGATAAATGTGAGGGTGCTGCATTTTGGGAAAGCAAATCTTACCAGAACTTATACACTTAATGGTAAGGTCCTCGGAAGTGTTGCTGAACAAAGAGACCTTGGAGTGCAGGTTCATAGCTCCTTGAAAATGGAGTCGCAGGTAGATAGGATAGTGAAGAAGACGTTTGGAATGCTTTCCTTTATTGGTCAGAGTATTGAGTACAGGAGTTGGGAGGTCATGTTGCGGCTGTACAGGACATTGGTTAGGCCACTGTTGGAATATTGCGTGCAATTCTGGTCTCCTTCCTATCAGAAAGATGTTGTGAAACATGAAAGGGTTCAGAAAAGATTTACAAGGATGTTGCCAGGGTTGGAGGATCTGAGCTACAGGGAGAGGCTGAACAGGCTGGGGCTGTTTTCCCTGGAGCGTCGGAGGCTGAGGGGTGACCTTATAGAGGGTCACAAGATTATGAGGGGCATAGATAGGATAAATAGACAAAGTCTTTTCCCTGGGGTCAGGGAGTCCAGAACTAGAGGGCATAGGTTTAGGGTGAGAGGGAAAATTTTATAAAAGAGACCTAAGGGGCAACTTTTTCACGCAGAGGGTGGTACGTATATGGAATGAGCTGCCAGAGGATGTGGTGGAGGCAGGTACAATTGCAACATTTAAGAGGTATTTGGATGGGTATATGAATAGGAAGGGTTTGGAGGGATATGGGCTGGGTGCTGGCAGGTGGGACTAGATTGGGTTGGGATATCTGGTCGGCATGGACAAGTTGAACCAAAGGGTCTGTTTTCATGCTGTACATCTCTATGACTCATTGTGTAAAGCCAGTTAAGGAAGTGAGGAACATCTACTGTGTAACTCCAGATGGCTTCAGCCCCAGAGTAACAGCAGGTTGGATTTTGCTGTTATTGCTGCTGTCAATCCGATCCAGGATTTATTGAGAGACACAATTTGCTTTGTTTTTTCTGTGGTTAACAGCCGTTTAACTCTGGGGCTTAATTTTCTGTCAGTGTTGCTGATTTATGAGGCTGCAATGATTCTTTGAAAATGTGGAAGTGCTAATGTTGGATTGGGGTGGACAAGGTCAGAAGTTGCACAACACCAGGTTATAATCCAACAGGTTTATTTGAAATGACAAGCTTTCACCTGATGAAGGAGCAGCGCTTCGAAAGCTTGTCATTTCAAATAAATCTGGTGTTGTGTGACTTCTGTGCCACAATTAACCCCCCCCCCCCATTCAAGAGTTCTCAAGAACTTGTAGACAATAAAATTATTATGTTTTACTTGACACTAAACAGATGTTTTGTGTAAAATCTACAATTCAGAGTCTGAAATATTCCTCTGATTAATGTCTCCGATTAGAAAGTGAAGAGTGACCGTAAGTAGGGGAAGGAGGAAATGGTGCAGGTGGATTTGGATTTTGGCCCAAAGACATGGGAGACTGTATGGGGCTGGGATTTAATAGTCTCTCCCAGCAGGAGTACCTTGGTATACAATGAGAGCAGATGACTGTCTGAAACTCTTTCCCCATGAATTACAGGTGAAGGATTTCTCCTCAGTGTGAATTCACTGGCATATCTGGAGGCTGAAAGTATGAGTGAATTTCTTCCCATATACAGAGCAGTGGAATGGTCTCTCTCCAGACGAGAGCACTAGTATGCTCTGAGAAGACATGACTGCCTGAAACTCTTTCCACATGAACCACAACTGAACACTTTCTGGCTGGTGTGACAGCAGATTGGATGAACGAGTAAAGCTTATGGTGGTGCCGACACAGGGCGACTCTTTGCCAGCTCTCTACAGCAGATCTTATTCACACATTCCTTATTATCGTGCTGCACTTTTAAACTTAAATTCTAAGTCTATTAAAAAAATTACTAATACTGTTCTCTTAAATCTACTTACAGGTCTGACGATCCTACAAACGTCCAGACGTGAGTATTAACAACGCTGGATGTGTAAGCCTAGGGCAAACCTACACTACCGGCTTCCTGCAGGCCCCACGAGGATACCTGGAACCAAGGCCCAAACCCTGAGCCTGCAGCAACCTGACTCCGCAGTGACCCGACCCAACTCGGAATGAAACCCGCCCCCACAGTGACAAGTCCAACGAGGCCCATTCAGCCCAGGACTGAACTCTGAACCCACTTCGACACAACCCCAAGGGGATCCGACCAACACAGGGCTGAACTCCAATCCCACGGCTACTCAAGCGCGAGGAGGCAGACCTGTCCGACCTCATGACGACTCATCCAGACTTACCTACCAGAACAGTATACTCACACCACCAACACCGAGCACCGCCCAGAAGCAGGAAACCTACCAGAAAACAGGGAAGATATGCAGGGCTGTAGCTGAGACCGAAACAACACTGTTTCAAGTACACCCCCCAAACCTGCCCCATCCCCAGCATACTCCTGGCAAGCTGTTGAAAAGAAAATGACCAGACCTAGACTCAACTTCCAAAGATAACTGAGAGACAGCTGTGTCCTCTGTTTTATGGAGACGTGGGTCACTCCTGCTATACCTGACTGTGCCTCGCAAGCTGAGGGGTTCTACATGCATTGCAATGGGTGATGGGTCTGCCTCAATCAACACTTTCTGATGCTCAGACATAGCAACCCTAGAATACTTCACAGTGAAATGCCATCCCTCATATGTACTACACAAGTTCACGTCCACCACCCTGCCACCTGTGTACATGGTGAAGAATGCTTTGGATGAAATTTACGCTGGGACAAATATTCTGGAGACAAAATTCCCTGAGGCCCTATTAATCGTGGCTGGAGACTTCAACTAAGCCAACCTCAAGATGGTTCTACCAAAATACCACTAGTAAATCTCCTGCCCCAGACAACTCAATATCCTTGATCACTGAAACACAACCAAAGACGTCTACTGCTCCATACCCCATCCGCACTTTGGAAAATCAGATCACAATGCTATGTTCCATCTCCCAGTTTACTAGCCCCAGTTGAAAGGGGAGGAACCTTCACAGAAAGTAATTCAATGCTCATCTGAGGCAATAGAAGAGCTGATACAGGACTGTTTGGAATTGGTGGACTGGACCATATTCAAGGAGTCAGCAGACAACCTAGACAAGTATACCACCACCGTCACAGACTTCATTAGCAGGTACATGGAGAACTAGGTGCCAAAGACGACAACAGTGTGTTCCCCAACAGGAAACTATGGATGAACCAGGAAATCCACTGCCTACTGAAGCCCAGGCACGCAGCATTGAAGTTGGATGACCCACACCTATACAGGAAATCTAGATAGGACCTCTGCAAAGCCATTAAGAGATGCTAAGAGGTCGTACTGGACCAAATTAAAGACCCAAACTAACTATACGGACACCCGCTGCCTGTGGCAAAGCCTACGTAACAGGACACAAAATGAAGCAGAACAAAATAACAGACAAAACACATCCCTCCTGACCCACTCAATGCTTTCTATGCTTGGTTCGAGCAGAACGCCAGTGGGCATGGTGGCACCTGCCCCAACAGCCCCAGGCGCATCACCACTACAAGTGCCAGATCACTCTTCTTGAATGTAAACTGAGGATGGAGTCCCCAGCTGTGCACTCAGATCCTGTATGGACCAGCTGGCTGAAGTATTCACTGACATCTTCAACCTCTCCTTGCTACAATCTGAAGACCTGACCTGTTTCAAGGAGACCACCCTCATCCCGGTACCAAAGAATGGGGTGGCACTGTGGCTCAGTGGTTAGCACTGCTGCCTCACGGCGCCAGGGATCCGGCTTCGAATCCAACCTCAGGGGAACTGTCTGTTTGGAGGTTGCACATTCTCCCCGTAACTGCGTTGGTTTCCTCCCACAATCCAAAGATGTGCAGATCAGATGAACTTGCCATGTTAAATTGCCCATAGTGTTCAGGGATATAAAAGTTAAGTGTATTAGTTTGGGGTAAATGTAGAGTAACAGGGTAGGGGTATGGGTCTGGGTGATTCCTTTTCGGAGTGTCAGTGTAGACTCGTTGGGCCGAATAGCCTGTTTCCACACTGTAGGGGTTCCATGAAAAGACACGCAACTTGCCTCAATGACTCCCACCCAGTGAGTCTGACCTTCATAATTATGAAGTGCTTTGAGATCTTAGTCATGGCCCACATCAACTCTAGCCTCCCAGCTTGCCTTGATTCCCTGTAATTTGCCTACTGGCAAAACAGGGCCACAGCAGATGCTATTTCCCTAGTCCTGCACTCATCCCCTGGAATATCTGGATAACAAGGGCACCAACAATAAACCAAACCATTCGCTGGTGTCTAGAAGTGACATGATCACCTAAACCTCCTTCCACAGTAGTGCAGCTGAACGGCTTCTCTTCAGCATGAATCCACTCATGTGAAATGAGACTTAGTAAATTCTTTCCCCCAAATGAAACATGTGAATGATTTAGCCCAGTGTGACTACGATGATTTTCCAGAAGGAAAGGACAGTTGAGTGTTTTACTGCAGTGTCCACACTTTAACTGTAACTCAATGGTGCTGGCCTCTACATAACTGCGGCAGTGTTTTTCGCAGCCAGAATCAAAATTATATACCCCTCACGTTTCTACAGTTTTTCTATGGTGCCAGTGTCCTTTTGACTCTTCAGGTTGGATGATCAGTTGAAACCTTATTTCCACACAGAACACTTAGTTTCCTTTCAATGTGCATGGTGCAATGTATTTACAGACTAAATGACCGAATAAAGCTCTTATTTAGTGGAGAGGACAATCTCAATCAGACGTGTGTCTCAGAACATTTGCAGTCACACAACCTTTGAATTATTTTCTCAGACAGAACAGGCAAACATTTTTCCTACCATATTCGAAGGGCAATGATACTCAGGTCCTGATAACTCATGTGATCATCAAATCTTGATATGAAGTTTAGTTTGAGTTTTCCACCTGAAACTTGTAACACCCTATAAAAGGAACTTACAAAAGACACCACTGAGAGGGCAGGATCAATTGAACATTCTTCTCTCCTACCTGAAAAAAAATAAATTCCAGTCCTACATACGCTCCCTCCTCCCTACATTATAATCCAAATCCGTCTTTACAATTTTTTCCTCCACTCCCAGTGGTCTCCCTCTTTTTCGTTTCTACAAACTTAAAAATAACATGATCACGCCAATGATTTGCTCCCCTGATCACTGGGATTTTAAAACATCCACTTGCTGCTCCAGCGCCACAAATTACCAGGTCAGAAGTCACACGATGCCAGATTATAAATCCAACAGGTTTATTTGAAGTCACAAGCTTTCGAAGCGCTGCTCCTTCGGTAGGTGAAGTCAACTCCACTCCGAATACTTGTGATTTCAAATAAACCTGTTGGGTTATGTCTCGTGTGACTCTTACCTTCTCCAGCCCAATCCAACACCAGCACCTTCACATCAGGACAAATTACCAGATTCATTCACCTCCAATTCACAAACCGCCTTTCCCGTTTTTTTTTACTGGATATCCCTTTTCCTGTTTTAAAGGTACACAGTCTAAACTCAAAGCCGGGTCTCTCAAGGCTGAAGTGAGGCAAGTCTCATTGACACGAAAGCTGCCACCAGGTCGGAATTCTCCAACAGGCATTACAATAGATCGCACCCTCACCAAGATGGCCGCCCGAGTTCCCCGCCCCGAAACAACAGGCGCCGTACCTTCACCAAGATGGCCGCCCGCGTTCCCCGCCCCGAAACAACAGGCGCCGTACCCTCACCAAGATGGCCGCCCGCATTCCCCGCCCCTAAACAACACGCGCCGTACCCTCACAAAGATGGTGCCCGGTTGCTCAAATAACTTGAAAAGACCATCCCCACCCGCGGGATGAACAAGTGGGCCTGCGGGGCACTTATTCCCGGTCCTCAGGCCTCCTCCAGATGTTGATTAAACCCCCCGGGTCCCTTGCTGCTGCCGTTTCCATTCCTACCTTGTCTCACAATCATCTTTTCTTTCCGGTCTAGCGACCACCCCATCCAGCAGCCGGATCCCGCTCTCCCCACGATAGCCATCACAAGAGGCACCTCCCAGTGCGTGACGTCACAACAGTGGAAGGGGCGTGACTGAAGACGCGTGAGTCCCACAACCAATCGGAGAGAATGGGTGGGCGGGGCGATCATGTCTTTTAAACCTTTTTTCGAACGAACCTGTTCAGAGATGTTACTGCAGACCCCTGGAGTAGGCGGGGCTTGAATCCGCACCTCCCAGTTCAGGATTAGGGTCATTACCATTGCACTACAAGGTGCTCAAAAGAGTAGTAACGACTCCCTGATGGTTGTTGACCAGCCCCCCCCCCACCTCTTTGACAGGTGGGGATATGGCAGAGAACACTAGCCATTTACAAGACTATGGAGGTGCAAGTGGAAAACTGCATTAGTTGGATAAATGTTCCAGGAGCTCAAATAGGCATGATAGGCTGAATGGCCACCTTATGCACTGTAAAATTCTAACATATGCTAAGTCAGCCAGTCGACTTATCCTGGGGGGAAACTGGAGGTATGTAGGCGCGAGAAGAAGGGATCCAATTCCCATTTCAGCTGTAATTTTCACATGCGCACCGGGGAGAGGTGATCCACCTCCTCCACATATGGTAGAGATTCAGTCTGTTGTGAACGGTGGCTCGGTGATTAGCCCTATTATCCCACAACGCTAAGGAACTGGGTTCCATTCTAGCCTGTGAGTTTGTACATTCTCTGTTTCCTCCCACAACCCAAAGATGGCCATGTTAAATTGCCCATGGTGTGCATGCTAGGCAGTTTAGTCATGGCAAATATAGAGTTAAAGGGATGGGGTGGGTTTGGGTGGGGTGCTCTTCAGAGAATCAGTATGGGCTGCTTTGATCCACAATTTACATCTTTTTGCATTACACTCTCATTCCATTACTCTGGGCTTGTTGTGAGTCTTTTACATAGAGCCATAGGCTCATGCACCACAGGAACAGACCCTTCGATCCAACTCGCCCATGCTGTGAATGATAATCTAGTTCCATTACTTTGTTTAATCCCCTCCTCATCCTGATCAACTCTTTGCCACGGTCTATCTAGCTCTAACTTTTAATACTAGGTGCATTTCAACACTGGTATTAAACAGCTATTTTTACCCACTGTGTCTAAATGAGGTTTCCATTGCTACCCATCGTCTGAGTCTGTAATTCATCAGCTTTATCTTGCTATGGTCAGGAATTGTTTTTCCTGAACTAGCAATCATTTCTGTTCCACTGCTGAGCTAATGTGAACCATAACATTCTGTAGTTTTTTCATTCCCAATATTCTTCCAGCACATCCTCAAATGTTAACTCTGTTGCCTTCACTACAAATACTACCTGAGCTGCTGAGCTTTCCAATGTTCTTCCATTTCTTGTTTTATTTCAGATATCTGACAGTTTGCAGAATTTTCCTTGTTTTATTCTAGGAGTTGGTCACAGAACCAAGTCTAGAAACATAGACCAGTTAAGAGCTGCTTTGCAATAGGGCAGTGTTGTTTTCAGAGGTTTACTCCCTGTCTCCGATTTAGATCCTTTTTCACAGAATCATGGAATTACAGAACAGAAGGGGGCCATTTCATACATCGTGCCCCAGCTAACCCAGCCAGAGCAAATCAATGAGTTTCACTCTCCCACCCTTTCAGTGTAGCCCAACAATTTTTTTTTACTTTTGGTGTTTATCCAGTTCTCCTTTTGAAAGTATTTGTTGAATTAGTTTCAGCTGGAATGAAGATGGAGCAGGAGCTCCTGGCTTTAGCCCCAAGAACGTATCAGTTTGAGCTGGAGTGAAAATGGAGGAGAAGTTGCTGGACTTAATCCTGAGGCACTGGAACCCAGTCACTTCCAGGTATTTCTGACATCTAAATGTCAAAGAATGGTAAACTTTAGGGGAGATCAGATTGCAAAATGGAAATGATGTAATGAGGTGCACCCTTAGGAACAAGTATTTCTATGAATGGTTTTAGCCCATTTTACATACATATATTGTGAACAGTTCTTCTTGGGATTTGAGCGTCATTACCAAGATCAGCAGCTTATATTGACAGCCCCCAGTTACCTTTGGAGGAGATGATGCTCCTTGAATATTGCAGTTCAGGGGGTGATGAGGAGACATTTGGATAAAGTGGTCAGTTTTAGGAAGTATCTTGAAGAAAGATGTGAGCTTGTAGCGATTTAAGGAGGTATTTCCAGAGGTTGGGCCTAAAGAATATGAATGAATGGTCATCAGTGGTGGACAACTTCAAATTTGGAAAATTCAAAAGGACGGAATTAGATTAGGGGGCAGCTCAGTGGGTAGCACTCGGCTGACTGTCTATGTGGAGTTTGCACATTCTCCCCGTGTCTGCACGGGTTTCCTCTGGGTGCTCTGGTTTCCTCCTACAGTCCAAAGATGTGCAGGTTAGGTGAATTGGACATGCTAAATTGCCCGTAGTGTTAGGTGCATGAGTCAGAAGGAAATAGGTCTGGGAGGGTTAGTCTTCAGAGGTGTGGACTTGTTGGGCCTTCGTCATTTCCGCCACCTCCAAACAGACCCCACCACCTAGGATATATTTCCCTCCCCTCCCCTATCAGCGTTCCGGAAAGATCACTCCCTCCGCGACTCCCTCGTCAGGTCCACACCCCCCACCAACCCAACCTCCACTCCCGGCACCTTCCCCTGCGTGGCTGAACACTTTAACACTCCCTCCCACTCCGTCAAGGACATGCAGGTCCTTGGCCTCCTCCATCGCCAGACCATGGCAACATGACGCCTGGAGGAAGAGCGCCTCATCTTCCGCCTAGGAACCCTCCAACCACAAGGGATGAATGCAGATTTCTCCAGCTTCCTCATTTCTCCTCCCCTCATCTTATCTCAGTCCCAACCCTCGGACTCAGCACCGCCTTCTTGACCTGCAATCTTCTTCCCGACCTCTCCGCCCCCACCCCCTCTCCAGCCTATCACCCTCACCTTAACCTTCTTCCACCTATCACATTCCCAACGTCCCTCCCCCAAAGTCCCTCCTCCCTACCTTTTATCGTAGCCTGCTTGGCACACCCTCCTCATTCCTGAAGAAGGGCTTATGCCCGAAATGTTGATTCTCCTGCCTGACCTGCTGCGCTTTTCCAGCAACACATTTTTCAGCTCTGATCTCCAGCGTCTGCAGTCCTCACTTTCTCCTTGTTGGGCCGAAGGGCCTGTTTCTACACAATAGCGAATCGAATCTGATCTAAGATGAGCACAGATATCTATGAGTTGTGTGGTTGGAAGAGATCGGAGAGATAGAGATGATAGCAGCTGGGGAGGGATTTGAAAACAATGCTGAGAATTTTTAAGTGTTAATGCTTTGTAGGCAGTGAGCACATCTGCGATGGATGAATTAGTAAAAAGACATGGCTGTGAGTCAAGACATAAATAACAGAATGAGGATAGCGTTAAGTTTACAGGTAAGATGTCCTTGAACATTTAAATCGAGTGCTAACAAAGAACTAGATGAGCTTTTCAGATGAGTTGAGACCAGGGTGGAGTTGAGTGGTGCTGTTCAGCTGAAAATAGATAATATTGGTTATGAGGGTATATAGGCTGCTCTTTCAGCCTCTCTTTCATTACCGCTGTTGTCCCTCACACTTCTTGCCCCTGTCATTGTAGCCCATTGTGCACTGTCTCATCCCTTACGCACTGTCTTACCTCTTGTGCACTCTCTCACTCCTCATGCTTTCCCTCGCCCCTCATGCTCTCTCTCACCCTTCCAGATCCTTCCTTTCCAATTTTTTCTCCTCATCTTCATCCCAGATTGTGTATGAGGGTGTGTGTGTGCGCGCGCATGCTTGATAGAGCGTGCGCGTGACTGTGATGGATTATATGCCTGTGAGAGGGGGAGTGTATGTGTGTCTGAAAGAACGTGTGTTTGGGAGAGGGTCTGAGCTGAGATGTCACTTTTTATAATAAAACCTTAAGTAATCTCGGGAATCCACAGACTCCCTACAGTGTGGAAACAGGCTCTTCCGCCCAACAAGTCCACATTAACCCTCCGAAGAGTAACCCACTCAGACCCATTCTCCTACTCTATTGTCCTATGGGCCTAGCCTACACATCCCTGAACACTTTGGGCAATTTAGCATGACCAATTCACCTAAACTGCAAGTCTTTGGATTGTGGGAAGAAACTGGAGCACCAGGAGGAAAGCCACGCAGACACAGGGAGAATGTGCAAACTCCACACAGACAGGCGCCCAAGGCTGGAATCAAACCCGGGTCCCTGGTGCTGTGAGGTAGCAGTGCTAACCACTGAGCCACCAAGCTGCCCAGACTTGAATGTGACTTGAAAGTGTGTTCAATGATCCTGCCCTACTAGCTACCTGATGAAGGACAGAACTCTGAAAGCTTGTACTTCCAAGTAAACCTGTTGGACTGTAACCTGGTGTTGTGTGGTTTTTAACTGTTTCTTGTGACCGCCCCATAAATTACCAGAATAATTCAGCTCAGTTTCTCAACTGGTCTTTGTGATTTTGTGTTTTCTCTGTTTTAATTCAATTTGTTCCTGTTTCTGGTATAATTCAATTTCACACAGTATCCAAATGGGAGAATTCACAGTCAGAAAATTCAAACCAATTATCATATCAGGATCTGACGGAGTCATCCAATTTATTGGAATCTGAATATCATCAGATTTTGAGTATGGAAGAAAAGGCACCATTCACACTGACAGAAACTTTACAGGACATTGGTTAGGCCACTGTTGGAATATTGCGTGCAATTCTCGTCTCCTTCCTATCGGAAAGATGTTGTGAAACTTGAAAGGGTTCAGAAAAGGTTTACAAGGATGTTGCTAGGGTTGGAGGATTTGAGCTATAGGGAGATGCTGAACAGGCTGAGGCTGTTTTCCCTGGAGCATTGGAGGCTGAGGGGTGACCTTATAGAGGTTTACAAAATTATGAGGGGCATGGATAGGGTAAGTAGGCAAAGTCTTTTCTCTGGGGTTGGGGAGTTCAGAATTAGAGGTGAGAGGGGAAAGATATAAAAGAGACCTACGGGGCAACGTTTTCACAGAGAAGGTGGTACAGGTATGGAATGAGCTGCCAGAGGAAGTGGTGGAGGCTGGTACATTTAAGAGGCATTTGGATGGGTGTATGAATAGGAAGGGTTTAGAGGGATATGGGCCGGGTGCTGGCAGGTAGGACTAGATTGGGTTGGGATATCTGGTCGGTATGGACGGGTTGGACCGAAGGGTCTGTTTCCATGCTGTACATCTCTATGACTCTCTGTTCTGTGTGTAGACAAGGCTTCAGTTAATCATCTGACCTCACAAACCACAAGTGCAGTCACACAGGGAAGAAACTATGGAAATATGAGGATTGTGAGAAAGGATTCAGATCCCTGTCAGAACTGGAAATTCACCAACACAGTCATATGGTGGAGAGACCATTCACCTTCTCCAGATGTGGCAAGGGTTTCATTCAGTCATACACCCTGATGTCCCGTCATTGTGTGCGCACTGAGGACAGACCATTTAAATGTCAATTTGCAAGAAGTGTTATAAAAGTTCTATCAACATACTCACACTGATGAGAGACCATTTAAATGCCAGATTGTGGGAACTATTTTAAATGATCTGATATATTGATGAGTGACCTTTAAAATAGCTAGACTGTGGGAAGTGTTATAAAGGTTCCTGGAAACTGATTTTCTATAATTGCACTCACACTGATGAGAATCCTTTCAGCTCCCACTGTGAAAGTAAGTTCAGGTTGTTATCCGAGCTCACTGTACCTGGTTAGTGAGGCAGCAGTGCAAACCATTGAGCCATTGTGCTGCACAATGTACAACAAACCAATGAACTTATCTCCTCTCACTCTGTATTTATGATTTTTGTTTGCAAGGGGCAACATCTGCTCAACGTCCACCTTCTCAATGTCCTTTAGTATTCTACAGACCTCATTCAGATCCCTCTCATTCTTCTGAACTCCAGAGATTACAAGCCCAAACTATTCAACTATTCCTTTATATGACATCCCTTTCATTCCTGGAATCAAACTGGTGAACCTCCACTGAAATACCTCCAAAGCCAATAAGGAGACCAAAATTGGTCACAGCACTCCAGGTGTGGTCTTATCAAAGCTGTACTAATTGGAACAATAGTTCTTTACTTTTATAATCCAATCCTTTTGCAATAAATGCCAGGAATCCGTTCATCTTTCTTATTATATGCTGTACCTGCATACCCACTTTCTGCAATTCATGCACAAAGATGCCCAGATCCCTCTGCACTGATGCACTTTGAATTTGCCCTTTTATTTTTCTGGCCAAAATAGACAACCTCACACCTATTCAAATTAAAGTCAATCTGCCAGATTCAGGCCCAATCTCTGAGCCTATCAATATCCAGCTGTAAGCTCTTTAGCTCCTCATCGCAGCCTGCTTTCCCACCTATTTTAGTGTCATCCACGAATTTTGCTATGTTACATTCTCTCTGCTTGCAGATTATTTACATAAATTGTAAATAGTTGAGGTCTGAGAACTGAACCCTGTGGCACCCCAATTAGTTTCAGTTCAGCATTCAGAGAAGGACGCATTTATCCCAATATTCTGTTGTTAGTCAGTCATTCCTATATCCAAGCCAATACTCTCATCTTAACCCCCAGGGATCTAACCTTCTGGATCAGTCTTTTATGCAACACCTTGTCAAATGCATTCTGGAAGACTAGGCATGCCACATCCATCAGATCCCCATTATCCACCCTGCTGGTTACATCCTCAGCAAGTTTATCAAGCACGACTTGCTATTAATGAAACTATGCTGACACTGGTGAATTGAGATTTGTTTTTCCAAGTGTTCAATTATTTTTTCCCTTACGAATGACTCCAGCAACTTACCTACTATAGAGGTCAAACTGACTGGCTTATTGTTTCCCACTATTTGCCTATCCACTTTTTTTGAATAAGGGTGTCACTTTAGCATGTTTCTCATCAACTGGTACCTTTCCAGAATTCAGGGAAGTTTGGAAAATCATAACTAGTGCATCCACTGTTTCTGCTGCCACCTCCTTTAATATCCTAGGGTGCATAGTGCAGGCTATCAAACCCCTGGGACTTATTTGTCTTTAATCCCATTGGTTTCCCATTATTACCTCACCATTTTTATCCTCTAAAGGGCCAACATTTACTTTCACAATTCTCTTCCTTTTTATATATTTATGGAAGCTTTTGGTATCGATGCTTATGTTTTCTGCTAGTTTCCTCTTGTGGTTCATCTTAGCTCTTTTAACTTTAATTTTAGTAACCCTTTACTGAGGTTTAAAGTTCTCCCAATTCTCCAGAGTGCCACTAATGTTTGCAGCTGGAAATGTGTTGCTGGAAAAGCGCAGCAGGTCAGGCAGCATCCAGGGAACAGGAGAATCGACGTTTCGGGCATAAGCCCTTCTTCAGGAATTCCTGAAGAAGGGCTTATGCCCGAAACATCGATTCTCCTGTTCCCTGGATGCTGCCTGACCTGCTGCACTTTTCCAGCAACACATTTCCAGCTCTGATCTCCAGCATCTGCAGACCTCACTTTCTCCACTAATGTTTGCAGTATGATATGTGCAAGTTTTTGCCTTATTTTATCCTTGATTTCCTTGTTAAGTCGTGGATGATTTTTCATCTTTGTAAAATCCCTCCTCCTCTGAGGAATATGTTTTAATTGAGGGGTATTTAATATCTCCCTAAGCATTTGCCACTGTTCTTCAAATTCAGTATTTCTGCCTCGTCCCCTCGGGCCAACCCCTTCCTCACACTACGACTCTCATATGTGACACTTTTTCAATCTGAATTTGAAACTCTAGTATGTTGTAGTAACTCCTTTAAAGAAAATCCTCATCTACAAGACCATTTATCAATCCTTCTGCGTTACATAATGCTAAATCTAAAGTAGCCACTTCTCTGGTTGGTTCCAGAATATGTTTCTTGATTAAATAATCCCTCATACACTTTATGAACCTTCCTTGCCAAATTGATTAATCTGGACAATATGCATGGTCAAATCAACCATAATCACTGTTGTGCCCTTCTCACAAGCCCTCATTATTTCCAGGTTTATACAATGCTTACTTTGGAAATACCTTTTGGGGGCCTGTAATTTACTTCTACCAAGGGGTTTCTTCTGTAACTTTTCACTTCCACCTAGACTGATTCAACATTTTGGTTTATAATGTTTTTTAAAGGCTTTAAAGTGCTTTAAAAAGTTTAAGGCACCGATGTCCCATCAATGTGTTTGCATTGCCAGGAGACCATTCAAGTGCTGTCACTGTGGGTCTGTGCTGAGGCAATCATCTCATCCCATTTTACACCAACACAGTCACGCTCTGGGGTGGCCTGCTCACCTGCTCCAAGTGTGGGAAGGTATTCACTTGGACTTTTCAACTGCTGACTCACCAGTGACCTTGGGATTAGACTTTGCTGTTAATCACTTCCAGGGCTGAACCATGTTTATCAATGCCTTTTTCGGCTGAAGTCAGTACATTGCAGTTCATTTTTGATGTTAATGTTCTGAATAAAAGTCGCATAAATCAGACTTTCATTGAACAGCATTGAGGTTTATCCGATACAGGATATTTCTAATACAAGTTAGTTCCTACTGAAAGACTCGCGCTTTGCCCTGAACCGTCCATCCTCACCTCCAACAAGAAGTGTGAGGACTTACGGATCTTCTTTGTCACTAACGTTGAGAGACTCTGCTCAGTTGCCTCAACTGCCATACTACTGTAGATGTTGTAAGTCTGAAACAAACAAGAAAATGCTTCAGAAACTCACAATGGAATTAAAACATTGACTGTGTCACCAGAGATACTGCCAGACTAGCTCAGTTTCTCTAGTTATTTTTGTCTTTTTTTACATTTCTGTCTTTCTCTCCTAGTATTGTCCTCTCGCAATGTAGCGTCATTGCACATTCTCAAATAATAGCCGCTTGCCTGCATATGAAATTAATTTGCCTCCCATAAGCACTCTGCCTCTCTCCAGGTTAAGGTTGCTTGTTACAATCCGCCTCTCCAATTGAAGATTTGGCCGTCTAGCTGAATGTCACTTAATCCGACTGTCAAATAATGCTTGTAAAACTCCTCTGAGTCACCTTTTGATGTACTATTATGTTAAATATGTTTATAAAATGCAAGTTATCATTGTTTAGTGATGCCAACTAAGATTCCACAAGCAGCAACCAGATGAATGACTGACCAATTCATTTTTGTTTATGGTTGTGTTAGTTAAAGCATGAATGCTGGTCCCACTGTACTGGAAAAACTCCCCTGTGCACATTATGTGGAGCTGTTGAGGTCTCCTGAGCTGACAGTTAGCTGATTGATCTGTCGGGCCTATAGTTAACCTTGAAGAACTGCTGACTGGGATCTTTATTCACTGACTCCCATTTGAAGTAGTTTCTGCCATAAAGAATTTCACTTGTATATCAATCCTAATGTAATCTTTGAAGCAAAATCTATGTAAACTCTGTCTCTCTTTCTCCACAGATGCAGCCAGAAGTACTGAGTTTCTCTCTCACTTTCATGTCTACTTTCAGCTTTCCAGCATTTGCAGTAGTTTGCTTTTTGAGGTCTTGTGTACATTTCCCATTTTTCACAACATCTGAAAGTGAGTCACAGCCAATGATGGACTCTGGAAGGATGAATGAGGATAGGCAATAAACTAAATGGTTCAATTTTAAGCAGAGTGACCTGGGAGTGAACACATACAAATCTTTGAATGCAACAGGGTCATGTTGATCAAATGGTTTTAAACAAATTTTATGGATTCTTGATGTAATTAATAGAGACACAGAGCAAGCAAAGACAATTACATTATGCTTAACCTTTATAAATCCATTGACAAGCCTCAGTTAAAATTTGTGTTCAGTTCTGAAGATCATATTTGAAAATAAAATGTCTCAACTCTGGGAAGGCTGCAGAGAAAATTGGCTTGAATGGTGTCAGGTCCAAGGGGTTTCAGTTTGGCAGAGAGATTGGAGAAGCTGGAATGGTTGTCCTTAGAGGTGAGCAGATGAAAGAGATGTTTAATTGATGTGAAATTTTTTAGAGAGTTTTTTTCTAAATAGAGAAAAATGATTGGGATTAATATGATGTTGGTAACACATACATAGTTTTAACAACATTGCCAACACTCCCAACTGAAAATGCTTTTACTTTGCAAATTCTCATATACTGTATCAAGGCCAAAGAAGGAGATTTAGTCTCAGATCTCCCTCATTCTTCCAGAGAATTTGCGCAAACATATAAGACCTTGGAAGACGTGCTGGGTGACTTCTTAAGGATGGGAACTGGGAGGCAAGGAGGAAAGTGGAGTTAAGGCCATCTTGTCATCAGCCATGATCTTACTGAATAATGGAAAATGCTCACCTTACTGACTCATGCCCCTACTTATTAACAAATGGTCAGCCAATTTATCATCATCCCAATGACCATAGATCATGTTCACCCAGTGTGATGATGCTACTCCTTTAAGAAGGTTATGCTATCATTGGTTTTTTTTTCAGACAGATCGTAAAAGCACTGATTCTGAAAAGTCTAGGTTTGAAGGGTTTTAGGGCCAGTTTGATTATAGCTAACAGATACTGCCTCAGGCAAAAGACTTTCAAGTTAAAAAAAGACTTGTACAATGAAAGGGCAGTGGCCAGTTGGTTTGGTTTTTAGCAGTCTAATTGTTCACTGAAAGCAGCAAGTCAGATTTTGAGGCTGCTGGTCCAAGATAGAAGTACATGAAAGATATTCCATGCTGTATTTCTCATTCTTGCTCCTGTATGACCATGTGTTTGATTTTACCTTTTTTTGCCAAGGGATGTTTATGGTGACTGTTGCAGAAATTTGGAACAGCATCATTAAGTTGGGACAGTCTGTTGGGTTTTCGGATAGGTTACATTATTCTGTATTCTGTTCTCTTTTATTTGTGTTTCATTCAGCAATCTTGCAAACAAATTCTGTTTTGTTTAAAACTAAGTGGTTGGGCCAGCTGCATCACTCCTGGAATATCCACTCCACACCTGCTTAAAACAACAAGCAAAGTTAGGATCCGACGTACTTCTTTGAAATGGTTTGTGGGGGTCTGGCCTGGTATATAATACCAAGTGCAACAAAATAGCTGTCTTAACAAAGAGAAGGTCTGGAATTTTATCTGTCCTATCGTGGGCGGCACGGTGGCTCAGCGGTTAGCACTGCTACCTTACAGCGCCAGAGACCCAGGTTCAATTCCTGCCTCAGGCAACTGTCTGTGTGGAGTTTGCATGTTCTCCCCGTGTCTGTGTGGGTTTCCTCCGAGTGCTCCGGTTTCCTCCCACAGTCCAAAGATGTGCAGGTCAGGTGAATTGGCCATGCTAAATTGCCCGTATTGTTAGGTGCATTAGTTAGGGCTGAATGTAGGGGAATCGGTGTGGGTGGGTTGCTCTTCAGGGGGTTGGTGTGGACTTGTTGGGCTGAAGGGCCTGTTTCCACACCATAAGTAATCTAATCTAGTCTCTAACTATCCTCCCTTGTCCATATTTGACAAAAATTAGAAGTGTCAATAAAAGATGGAGGAGCAGCTCTTTCCTATTGAATGGGAACCATGGACTACTCTAGGTTGCAAACATCACTTGCACTTGGGAATGTGTGAAGCTGGTGATAAACCTGTTGCCAGGATACGAAAGTAAAATCAAAATATTTTTGAATGCTCGAGATCTGCTCCACCAGACTCGAAACGTTCACTTTGTTTCTGTCACCACGGATATTGCCAGACCTGAGGAAATGACCTGAAACGTTAACTGTGATTTCTCTGCCCAGACCCTGCTGAGCTTTTCCAGCAATTTCGGTTTTGTTCCCGCCCACTTGATGTTGCGTCACCGTGCTGGTGACGCATGCGCGCTGCTCCCGCGGAACCAAGATGGCGGCGGTCAACCTGAACCTCTTCACGGGGAAAGGCAACGGAATCGGAAATATGGGTGTTGCAGGTTATTAATGGAGGATTGAGATGTTTAATAACTGTTTTATACACCGTTTCCGTGCCCACCCTCCTCCCCGGCTCCAGCGCTCCTTCCGCGGACCCGCATCTTCACCGCCTGCTGATGAGAAAATACAGTGTCTTTGCCTGTAGTCAGCCCTGCCACTGCGCATGCTCGAGACACAATGGAACTATGCGCATTGCTCTCTCGTGTCGTGACTGAGGGGGCAATAACCATCACTGTTAGAGAAACCGCCTTTGGTCAGAGGTGGTCATTAATGGAATTGGGAACCAAATTACATTGGACTGATGAAACAAAGAATGCATGAGAAACTCAGCAGCTCTGGCAGCAGACAAAGAAACAGGTCAACTATGACTCCTGAAACCTTAGAGGTGTTTGACACTGGAGTAATGGTTGTGTAAAATGTATAGGGCAAGAGTTCCTGAAGTGTGTTCAGCCTTTAGTCTTTCCCCGTGCAGTTTAGAATTATGAAAATTGATTGGGGAATAAAAGGCTGAAATGGGATTATTGTGTGATTGGCACAAGAACCAAAATTGTCGTGAGGAACAGCGTCAATGCAGTTAGTGGTGAAGATATTAAATGAACAATGAGGGAAGATTGTGGAAGCAGATTTCAATTTGGCTTTCCAAACGGAATTGGATAAGCAAATGAAACTAGTCTGTGGATGGGACAGGGAATTAGATGTGCTGCCTTGCCCTGATCAAGATGTGAGGTAAAAACAATGACTGCAGATGCTGGAAACCAGATTCTGGATCAGTGGTGCTGGAAGAGCACAGCAATTCAGGCAGCATCCGAGGACTGTCCTCGGATGCTGCCTGAATTGCTCTGATCAAGATGTGGCAGAGGCATAATGGTCCAACTGTCAGAGCAGGACGCAATTGGAAGCCCAAGTAATTGAAAGAAGGCCTTTTGAGAGAGCCGTTACACAATAATGAAAAGATGTGACTTTGAGCAAGCCTGATAGTACTTATTTATAGTTGAAATGTCTGGTGCTGGAAAAGCACAGTAGGTCAGGCAGCATCTGATGAGCAGGAGAATTGATGTTTTGGGCGTAAGCCCCTCATCATAAATGTCTGAAACATCGATTCTCCAGCTGCGCGGATCTGCCTGACCGGCTGTGCTTTTCCAGTACCACATTTTTCGACTCTGATCTCCAGCATCTACAGTCCTCACGTTTTCCTAATACTTACTTTAACTCGATTAAACTTTCTAAGGTATTTCACAGAAATTTTCAAGGCCAAAGTTTGACACTGAGTCATGTGAAGAAATATTTGACGATGCTGCCCTTTAACAGGGTTGTTTTATTCTTGGTTTTTTCGGAAGGGGTCCTAAAGGCAGGGTGCCAATATGTCTGGAAATAGCTATTTTAAACAACGGTAGTGGGAGTGGCCAGTTCTCCCAGTTCAGATAACTTATCTAGTTTGTTTTTTTTAGCAGGCAGTTAGAAACTGCTGGTAACAGAGAAGCTGTTACTGTGAAAAAATGGTTCCATGCTTCAACAGATGTTTCTTGCCTGACTGCTCTCTCTGCAATCTGTCCTGTCTGTAAGAACCTGAGTTTGAATTTCTAATTTGCCAAGAGATTTTGAAATATTGCAGGTATTGGAACAGCTCCTTCGTTAAGTTGTGATTTGAAGTTGGTTGCATTTTCACATATTTAAGTTATTTTAAATTCTTTTATTTTGTTTGTGTTTCATCTGTTAGAACATAGAACAATACAGCACAGAACAGGCCCTTCGGCCCTCTGTTGCGCCAACCTATGAACTAATATAACAGGGCAAAAGTGAGGACTGCAGATGCTGTAAACCAGTGTTTAGATCAGATGTGTGTAAATAAACTCTGTTTTGCTTAAAGCTGAGTGTTTTGACCAGCTGCAACACTCCTGGAATATCCACTATACATCTGCCTTTAAAATAAGAAGAAGTTAATGTCTGGGTTACCTTAAAGTGTTTTGAGGGGGTCTGTCCTGGCCCATCACAATATTAAATCAGATGACCAGACATTTGGTCAAAGAGGTAGGTTTTCAGGAGAATTTTAAAGGAAGATAGTTAGAACCATTGAAAGTAGGAGGAGGTGTAGGCCATTCAACCTTTAAGCCTACTCCATCATTCATTGTGATCGTAGATGATCATCCAACTGAGCACGTTGTTCCTATGTTCTTCCCATAGTTTTTCGGGATGAAGAAATCAAAAGATAAGTTAAATCTTGCTTATCGCTGTCTTAACAGCCTAACCTAAATTTCTATATTGTGGCCTCTACTTCTAGACTCCTGGTCCTCGGCGACTCCATTAGGGAACTAGTTTATTGTCCCTGTGAACTTCTGGAAGATAGAAACCAAATCAACCGTCCTAAAACCCTATAGTGTTGGTCCGTATTTTTGGGGGTTTCTTAATTTTTACACCATGTCTTTACTCAAACCAATTTCTTTGAATTTCTAGTCTTGTCAGACCATTAATGCCTCCTTATTTCCAGGCATGTTTTTATTTTCTATCAAGGAAAACCTTTGAGAAACCCAGAGAAAGTTACCATCTTAATTGAGACTGAGCGTGTGTATGACTATCCTCACATAGGAAGCAGAAATTTCATGTTATCCATTTATCTCCTAGATATAGGTTATAAAAACTCTTCTTGCGAGGGAATAGATGAGGATAAATTGCACACTGCAAACTCAAACCAAGATAATTGTTTGTCTCCTCTCAAATTCTGTCTTTTCTTAACATGACTTTTTTCATATCCTTTTACAGGGTGTTAAAAAATTTGAAGACTGAGAGATTATTCTGTGACTCTAGAGTTTCCAATATCTTTCAAGATGCAGGATCCAGCCAGAGATTTTAAAATTGAAGACAGTGAAATTGTATCAGAGGTTAGAATTGTTGAACTTTCTTTTACAATGTAAGGCATCAGTACTGAGCTTTTGTTCTATGGCTCTGAGGCTGCTGTGGTTACTTTACTATCGATCCAAATCCATGGCATCCATTGCTTTGTCACATCTCTGTCTTTCCTAGTCACCTCTCTCCCATTGTCTAACTTCCACTGCCTCTAATAATGTGTACTTTAGCGCTGAAAATGTGTTGCTGGAAAAGCGCAGCAGGTCAGGCAGCATCCAGGGAACAGGAGAATTGACGTTTCGGGCATAAGTCCTTCTTCAGGAAATGTGTACTTTAACCATGTTTAATGTTTTGTTCCTGTTTCTGCAAATTATGTCTAAATGAAGTTTCCACTACTGCCCATTCCCCAGCTGTGTGTTGCTAATTTTATCAGATTTACCTACCCATTGTCATGAACTGTTTCCTTCACTGCAGTTAATTTCCCTTCTGCTTTTGATCTCTTGCAGAGAGTCAAATTCTCCACTACTTTTATTCCGCTGAGGGGTGACCTTATAGAGGTTTACAAAATTATGAGGGGCATGGATAGGATAAATAGACAAAGTTTTTTCCCTGGGGTTGGGGAGTCCAGAACTAGAGGGCATAGTTTAGGGTAAGAGGGGATAGATATAAAAGAGACCTAAGGGGCAACTTTTTCACGCAGAGGGTGGTACGTGTATGGAATGAGCTGCCAGAGGATGTGGTGGTGGTTGGTACAATTGCAGAATTTAAGAGGCATTTGGATGGGTTTATGAATAGGAAGGGTTTGGAGGGATATGGGCCGGGTGCTTGGTCGGCATGGACAGGCTGGACCGAAGGGTCTGTTTCCGTGCTGTACATCCCCATGACTCTATGACACAATTATTACCTCACCTGCTAATTATTTCCAGTATTTTCTCTTTTCAATTTCCAGCATGTGCAGAATTTACAGAATGTAAGCAGTAGAATTTTGGATCACCTCAAAATTACTGAGAGCTTGAATGTGTGAGACCAGCCAGGAGTGCAGAGTCATAGAAACCCTATAGTGTGGAAACAGGCCATTTGGTCCAACAAGTCCACACCAACCCTCCAAAGTGTATCCCACCCAGACCCATTCTCCTACCCTATTTCTCTACATTTACCCCTGATTAATGCACCTAACCTACAACATCCCTGAACACTATGGGCAATTTAGCTTGGCCCACTCACCTAACCTGCACATCTTTGGACTGTGGGAGGAAACTGGAGCACCCAGAGGAACCCATGCCGACATGGGGAGAATTTGCAAACTCCACATAGACAGTTGCCCAAGGGTAGAATCAAATCCGGGTCCCTGTAAGCCAGCAGTGCTAGCCACTGAGCCACCATGCTGCCCATAAGTCTAGAGATAAGAAGAGAATGGAGGAGGGTTTCAAAACCATATGAGGCAAGACTAGGAGTTGGTTGATATCTTTGAGGTGGTCTTGGTGATGATATGAATATACTGTCAAAACTTTATGTTGAGCATGGCATTATTGTTCTGACGGTCTGTTTCAGCATCACAGCTGCAGGAAAGAGGGATGGTATTGGCTACTAGGGTATGGGGTTTGGAACTGAAGACAGCTCCTTTCATCATTGGAGGATATTTCTATATGTCAGATGTCAGACAGGTCAGGAGGCTGTGAGATTTGGAAGGAATTCGGAAGTTACAGTGTCCACATAGGTCTCTAACCTTAGTCCTTCTAGATAGTGAAGGTTGAGAGTTTGGGAGATTCTGGGTAAGTTGTAAATATATGCAATCTCTCTCCTTTGTCACTGTCCCTCTCACTTCTCTCTTTGCTTCATCCTATGGAGGCCAGATTCTTGTGCATGTTCAGATTGGGATGGCAGATTGCCTTCCTAATGAACCACATGTGGCAAGTTTCACAATAAATTTCGCTGATCCAACAAATTACCACATTCGTTCAGCTCAATGTCACAGCTTGCTTTTGTGATTTTGTGGGTGTTCTCTCATTCCTTTTTTTTCCCCTGATTTAAAACCATTTCAGAGGATGCCAGAGGAGGAGAAATTACAGTCAGGGATCACAGATCCAGCAGCACCTCAAAAAAATCTGATGGAGGCTTCCAAGTTATCTCAGTCAGAGTGTTGTTTGACTTTGAATGTGGAAGGAACGAGCACAGTTCACAGTGGTCCCTACGTGTGTCCTGTGTGTGGACAAGGCTTCAGCCAATCATCTGGCCTGTTCAGGCACAAGTGCAGTGGCAGTGGGGAGAAGCCATCGAAATGTGGAGACTGTGGGACGGAATTCAGCAACCAATCTGAGCTGGAACTTCATCAACACAGTCACACTGAGGAGAGACCTTGGAAATGTGGGAGCTGCAATGAAGGTTTCAGATCCCTGACTGAGCTGGAAACCCATCGACACAGTCACACCGGGGACAGGCCATTCATGTGCTCTGAATGTGGGAAGGGATTCATTCGGTCATCCCACCTCACAACCCACCAGCGGGTGCACACTGGGGAGAGACCTTTTAAATGCACAGAGTGTGGGAAGTGCTATAAATGTTCTGGGGAACTGCTGTCCCATCAACGTGTTCACACTGAGGAGAGACCATTCAGATGTCCTCACTGTGGGAAGGGATTCAAGACATCATCTGAAGTCATTGTACACCAGAGAATTCATACTGGGGAGAGGCCGTTCACCTGCAGTGTGTGTGGGAAGGGATTCACTCGGTCATCCCACCTCACAATACACCATCGAGTCCACACTGAGGAGAGACCTTTTCAATGCCCAGACTGCCGGAAGTGTTTTAAAAGTTCCAGGGAACTAATGCGTCATCGACGTGTTCACACTGATGAGAGACCGTTCAGGTGCACTCACTGTGGGACTGGGTTCAGACAATCATATCATCTGACTGAACACCAGCGAATTCACACTGGGGAGAGACCATTTAAATGTCCAGACTGTGGGAAGTTCTATAAAAGTTCTGGGGACCTAATGTCCCATCAACGTGTTCACACTGAGGAGAAACCATTCAGGTGCTCTCACTGTGGGGCTGGGTTCAAGCAATCGTCTCAACTCACTGTCCACCAGCGAATTCATACTGGGGAGAGGCCGTTCACCTGCTCCATATGTGGGAAGGGATTCATTCGATCATCCCAACTCGTGACACACCAGCGAGTGCACACTGAAGAGAGACCTTTTAATTGTTCACTTTGCGGGAAATGTTTTAAAAGTTCTCAGGAAGTGATGACCCATCAACGTGTTCACACTGAGGAGAGACCTTTTAAATGCTCAGACTGTGGAAAGTGCTATAAAACATCTGGGGATCTGATGTCTCATCAACGTGTTCACACTTCTGAAAGACCGTTCAGGTGCTCTCACTGTGGGATTGGGTTCAAACATTCTTCTCACCTCACTGTACACCAGCGAATTCACACTGGGGAACGACCTTTTAAATGCCCAGATTGTGGAAAGTCCTATAAGAGTTCTGGCTATCTGATGATCCATCAACGTGTTCACACTCAAGAGAGACCATTCAGATGCTCTCACTGCGGGACAGCATTCAAGCAGCCATCTCACCTCACTCTACACCAGCGAATTCACACTGGGGAGAGGCCTTTCACCTGCACTGAGTGTGGGAAGGGATTCACTCGGAAAGCCCTCTTGCTGAGTCACCAACGGGTTCACACGTAACTATGAGAGTTGGAGTTTGTTGTTAGTTATATCCAGAACCAAACCATGTTCATTGGCTAATAAACCCATTTGAGTTGTTAATATTTTGGATAAAAATAAAATAAAGCAGCTTTGTAATTCAACGGAGATCGGCACATCTTTTCAATATCTCTGACTCATTTGCTCTGAGTGAGTTCATTTTGAAGAGCAATTCCTCGTCTTCTCCATCCTACCAATAAGTGTGAGGTACTCATAGAGCTTCTTTACCACTGAGATTGAAACAATATGATCGGCTCTCTCTGCTGCTTCTCTCCCTCCCGCTAATCCACGGTAAAATTGCCCCTACAGATCCTCCCTGTCTGAACCTTGAACTATCGTCTTCCTTCAGTTTCTCTCTGATCTCCTGCTTTAATTAATCTCATCATGTCCAGGAGACCCACCTCATAGTCTCTGAATTCTATTCCTACTAACCATTCAAGTTCTCCACGTTAGCTGATACTGTTAAGATTCTGTTCTATTTTGTGCCCCTCACCATGAAATCAATAACGTCACCCATTCTGAGAAAAACATTAATCCTTCACCACGCCATCTTAACAAGCTTCTGCCTGTTTTCCATATCCTTGCCCTCTCCAAAGTCCTTGAACTTGGTGTCCCTGAAGGCTGCTCTTCTTTCACATCACAATGAGGATGTGAAGTTCCTATCCCTGATCTACATGAGTGAACCAGTTTGTGATTTTACAACACTCAATCACTATTCCCCAGTGCCAGCCCTACCAGATTTAATGACCATGGTTTCATAACCTGCCTTTGTTTTTATACATTGTCTCATGCTCCTTTATTTTTAGAGTCATAGAGATGTACAGTTAGGAAACAGATCCTTCGGTCCACCTGTCCATGCCGACCAGATATCCTAACCTAATCTAGTCCCATTTGACAGCACTTGGCCCGTATCCCTCTAAACCCTTCGTATTCGTATACCCATCCAGATGCCTTTTAAATGCCGCAATTGTATCAGCCACCACCACTTCCTCTGGCAGCTCATTCAATAAATGCATCACCCTCTGTGTGGAAAAGTTGCCCCTTATGTCTCTTTTATATCTTTCCCCCCTCATCCTTAACCTATGCCGTCTAGTTCTGGACTCCCCCATCTTAGGGAAAAGACTTTGTCTACTTATCCTATCCATGCGCCTCATGATTTTATAAACCTCTATAAGGTTACCCCTCAGCCTCCAATGCTCCAGGGAAAACAACCCCAGCTCTCCCTTTAGCTCAACTCCTCCAACCCTGGCAACATCCTGGCAAATCTATTCTGAACCCTTCCAAGTTTCACAACATCCTTCCGATAGGAGGGAGATCAGAATTGCACACAGTATTCCAAAAGTGACTGAACCAATGTCCTAAACAGCCACAACATGACCTCCCAACTACTACATTCTGTCCAACAAAGAAAGCATACCAAATGCTTTCTTCACTATCCTATCTACCTGCAACTCTACTTTCAGGGAACATTAAACCTGCACTTCAAGGCCTCTTTGCTTCGCAACATGCCCCAAGACCTTACCATTCAGTGTAAAAATTCTGCTCTGATTTTCCTCTCCAAAATGTCTGTCAGCTCCTCTGGATTGTCCATCCACATCAATGATGTATTTGAAGTGTCGAGCCAGAATGACAGGACTGGAGGCCACCAGCAGCAGTGGGAGCTGCTGCTGGTCGCCCGGCTGCTCACTCTTTACCACTGGAGTGTACGTGTTAATTAGTCTCAGGGAAGCGTTTCTGTAGATAATGTCTGCTGTGAAGAGGCACCGATCCACCACCATCTTAACTTCAGAGATGGTGAAGTTGCCTCATCACAGAATACCCAGACCAGAGGAGTGGCTATTGTTTCCCCATGATCAAATCAAAGGCCCAAAGGTCCATAAATTTGACTATTTCCTGTAGCTTCTGAGGTGCAGTATCCCACACTCCTGCGGAAACAGGAAGTCTCCTTTGATGTTGGCCACATAAGCCACTGTGGAGACACATTTTGTAGTAGATTTAATGCTACGCACATTAATACTAGGAATTTTAAAACCCTTTTTAAGAGTTCATAGAATTACCCAACGTCCATTCAGCTGCAGACTTGTTACTGGGGGAATCCCTGTGGTTTGGGCAAATTATTGGACGCTCTCGGTACTGAAGTAGCCACCTTGTTCCTCCATGGGCTGTGGGGATGGGTTGCCCTACTCTGATATCGTCAAGGTGAGAATGAAGCCAGGAAGGTCCATTTCTGAGTTTGACAAAAGGATTGTTATGCACAGCTCCTGATTCAGAGTGTCACTGCTCCTGGTTACCTGCTGTAGTCATACCGGCATTTCCGGGTTTGGCGGGGGGGGGGGGTGCTCCTCTCCTCCCCTGTGGCGCTCTGCCTCTTTTTTTTTCTGTTGATTACCATCCCTCTGCACATCTTCGTCATCAGAGGAGCTACATGATGTATCCATCATGCAGCTTCCTCTTGCCATTTTGCTCTGGGGCTTTGGAGGCCTAATGTGTTTTTCTTTCTTGGTTATTTCTTACTGGTATCTATTCCCCTGCTTCTTTCACTTCCCCCTCCTCCACTGACTCTATCTGTTCAGATGGAGGTTGGGTCAGTTGTTGTGCTGCTGCGCTGGCTACCCCTCCCTCGTCTCTGGCTTGTCCATCCTTCTGGGTGCCCCTTGTATTAGGTTCTTGCTGAGGGG
Source organism: Chiloscyllium plagiosum (assembly GCF_004010195.1). Taxonomy (NCBI): domain Eukaryota; kingdom Metazoa; phylum Chordata; class Chondrichthyes; order Orectolobiformes; family Hemiscylliidae; genus Chiloscyllium; species Chiloscyllium plagiosum. The sequence continues at coordinate 10,322,178 of NC_057754.1, forward strand.
TGACACCTTACTGACAAGCGATCCTTCCTCCACCCTCTTCACCATCACCCCAAATGTACTGCGCATCTATAGCTAGGGTGTGGGCAATAGCAGAGGCCAGAGCTCTGGTTGGGAGGTCACCGAATTGACGTTACACTGAAGCCAGTATAAAGATCCACCAAGCTTAGCTCAGCCTCAGCTCAACCAATGATCTTGCATGTTCTGCTCCCAATCCAGCGCTGATCTCAAGGCCTTCCAATGGTGAAGGTTCTGAGCTCAGACCATGGATCTAGGTGTCTCCCCTACTGAGATGTGGTGTCCCTCAGGTTAAAGCACCACCAACTGTCTCTCTCTCTCTCTCTAATAAAAAACAATCCTATGGTCCAGAATGAGTGTGGCATCTTTCCCATTTAATGTGTAGCTCAGACTGGGAAAGATGCCATATATATTTGTGATATTATATCCCTGGGATGCCCAAAGAAATGTTTTATTCTCTATAATATGTATTACATATGTCAGTTGTCCTTGTGGGAGATAAGTAGAAAGATTGCTTGTACACTGAACAACAAATAGAGTTAAAATTTACAATGGTGGTAACAATGCAGAATTCCAAGTCCTGGTGAACGTCCCCTATGCACAGAATTGCTTATCACTGCGCACACGCAGTATTTTCCCTAACCACAGTCTAGAGCATGCACAGTGACAGTGACCCTGAAGGTCAGCAGCTGTATTCTTCGGTTTCACAAAAGATTACAATGAGGCAGAATGGAGGGGGCAATGGACCAGGTGGTTCAACGGAAATGCTTTGTAAATAACTTGTGGTTGTGGTAGACCCCATATAAAGAAATTATCTGTCCCTGTTTCACAAAACAGGATGAATCAAGGCTTTCTTTCAACAATAGGAGTGGCAGGGTGGCTCAGTGGCTAGCACTGCTGCCTCACAGCACCAGGGACCCGAGTTCAATCCCAATCACGGGCGATTGTCTGTGCTGATTTTACACGTTCTCCCTGTGTGTGCGTGGGTTTCCTCCCACAATCCAAAGATGTGCAGTTGAGTGAATTGACCATGCTACGTTGCCCCAGTGTTCAGGGATGTGTAGGTTAGGTGCATTAGTCAGGGATAAATGTAGAGTAATAAGGTAGGGGTCTGGGTGAGTTCCTCTTCAGAGGGTGGGTGTGGACTTGTTGGGCCGAAGGGCCTGTTTCCACACTATACAGATTCTACGAATAGGCTCTGGATAACGGCTGCCACCTTTATAAGGAGCAAAGGGCAACAAGGCACATGTGCGGTCATCCTAGGCTAGGGGAGAGAATGTTGTGAATGTTTCCCCTGGACTGACAAGGATGGAGTATATAAACTCCTTTTATAAAGAGTGAGGAGGGGAGGAATTACATACAGCAAACTCCACATAACAAAAATATTTGTCTTTTCTGAATTTCTGCCCCGGACTGTTTGAGATGGCATTTGTAAACTTATTTTACTGTGTGTTAGGAGTTGCAGATGGGAAAATCAAACCAAAAACATACCAAGATCTGAGTGTGCCACTTCATTCATTATTCATTCAGCACTGGATATTATTGGCCTTTGAATGTAGGTATTGACTAACATAAAAGTAACATAAAATTCCTTCATTACATCTGCCAGTAGCTTTTGCCCAACATCTTAAATCTGTGTCCTTAATACTGTTAGTATCAGCTGCACTTTATCTACCTTATCTCAACCTACCAACCTTTGTCAAATCTCATCTCAATCTCCTTTGCTCTGTGCAGAACAACTTCAGTTTCTCCAACCCAACCTTACAATTAATATCACTCATTCCTTGAATCATTCTGAGAAATGTATTTTTAAATCTCCTCACAGATAGAAAGGGGGGCAGGAGAGGAGGGGTGGGGTGGAGTTTTTGATAAGGGATAGCATTACTGCTGTACTTAGGGAGGATATTCCTGGGAATACATCCAAGGAAGTTATTTGAGTGTAACTGAGAAATAAGAAAGGGATGATGACCTTGTTGGGATTGTATTATAGACCTCCTAATAGTCAACAGAAAATTGAGAAAGAAATTTGTTAAGGAGATTTCAGTTATCTATAAGAATAATAGGGTAGTTATGGTAAGGGATTTTAACTTTCCAAACACAAACTGGAACTGCCATAGTGTTACAGGCTAATATGGAGAGGAAGTTTTAAGTGTACAATAAGATTTTCTGATTGTACATGGATATACGTAATGGATATACGTAATATAGAAGGTGCAAAACGTGACCTACTCTTGGGAAATAAGGCAGGGCAGGTGATTGAGGTGTCAGTGAAGGAGCACTTTAGTTTGAAAATAGTGATGGAAAAGGATAAACTGGATCTAAAAGTTGAAGAAGGCCAATTTTGACAGTATTAGACAACAATTTTTGATTGAGGGCAGATGTTCGCAGGTAACAGCTGGAAAATGGGAAGGCTTCAAAAATTAGATAAGAGAGTCCAGACACAGTATATCCTGTTAGGGTGAAAGATAAGGCTGGTAGGTCTACGGAATGTTGGATGACTAGAGAAATTGAGGTTTTGGTTAAGAAAAAGAAGGAAGCATATGTCAGGTATAGACAGGAGAGATTGAATGAATCCTTAGAATAGTATAAAGGCACGAGGAGTATACTTAAGAGAGAAATCAGGAGTGCAAAAAGGAGACATAAAGTAGCTTTGGCAAACATGGTTAAGGAGAATCCAAAAGGATTTTATATATGCATTAAGGACAAAAGGGTAACTAGGGACAAAATAGGGCCCCTCAAAGATCAGTAAGACAGCCCATGTGTGCAGTGGCAGGAGATAGCAGATACTAAACAAGTATTTTGCAAAAGTGTTTACTGTGGAGAAGGGGTTGGAGGATACAGAATTGAATTGAATTTATTGTCACTTGTACCGAGGCACGGTGAAAAGCTTTGTCTTGCAAGCAATAAAGGCAGATCACAAAGTTAAGTAGCATAGATAGTAAATAGTAGGTAAATAGCGGCAAAAACAAAAACACAAATACAGGCGAATGTTAAGAGTTTGTGAGTCCATTCAATATTCTAACAACAGTAGGGCAGAAACTGTTACAAAATCATCTGGTGCATGTGTTCAGGCTTCTGTACCTTCTCCCTGATGGTAGAGGTTGTAGAGAAACATTGCCAGGGTGGGATGGATCTTTGAGAATGCTGGCGGCCTTTCCTTGACAGCGATCCTGGTAGATGGATTCTATTAGATGGGAGGTTGGCCTTTGTGATTGTCTCTGATCTTGAATGGTACAGTTGCCATACCAGGTAGTGATATATCCAGACAGAATGCTCTCGATGGCACACCTATAAAAGTTGGCAAGGGTATTCACCGTCATGCCTAATTTCCTCAGCTGCCTGAGGAAGAAGAGACGTTGTTGGGCCTTTGTAACCAGTGCGTCCACATGAAGAGTCCAAGAAAGTTTGTTGTGGATGACCACTCCCAGGAGCTTGACATTCTCCACTCGTTCCACCTCTGTGCTTTTAATGTATAGGGGGGGGCATGAGTAACATCCCACCGAAAGTCAATAATGGGTTCCTTGGTTTTGCTGGTATTGAGAGCTAGGTTGTTCTCAGTGCACCATTCTTCCAGGTCTTCCACCTTCTGTTTGTAGTCTGTTTCATTGCCATCTGAGATTTGACCGACTATGGTGGTGTCATCAGCAAACCTGTAAATGGCATTAGTCTGGTATTTGGTGACACAGTCATGGGTACAGTAGGGGGCTGAGTACGTACCCTTGGGGGGCTCCAGTGTTGAGTGTTAGTGAGGGTGAAATATTGTTCCCAATATTCACTGATTGTGGACTATGGGTCAGGAAACTGAGGATCTGGTAGCAGAGAGTGGGGCTTAGTCCGAGATCACTAAGTTTAGAAATCAGTCTTGAGGGGATAATAGTGTTGAAGGCTGAACTGTAGTCAATGGGTAGGATTCTTACATAGCAGCTCTTGGTGTCAAGATGTTCCAGGGAGGAGAGAAAGGCAAATGATGTGGCATCTGACATGGATCTGTTGGTCCGATAGGCACATTGGAGTGGGTCAAGAGTAGTGGGGAGGCTGGAGTTGATTAATGCCATGACCAGCCTTTCAAAGCACTTCATGACCACCGAGGTTAGGGCCACTGGGTGGTAGTCATTGAGACATGCTGCATGAGTCTTCTTAGACACAAAGATGATGTTGGCCCTCTTGAAACAGGCAGGGCCAGTGGCCTACTGCACGAAGAGGTTGAAGATGTCCGAGAGGACCTCTGCCAGTTGGTCTGCGCATGCCCTGAGTGCACGGCCTGGTACTCCATCTGGTCCCAATGCTTTCCTTGGATTCATACGAAGGAAAATTGATCTGACCTCTGATGCAGTGACTGTTGGGATAGGTTTGTCAGGACTTGTGTTACCTCCCCGCCGAAACTGGGGGGGAAATAGATGTTGGGAAATAAATGGTGACACCTTGAAACACACCCATATTACAGGAGGAGGTGCTGAATGTGTTGAAACACATAAAAGTGGATAAATGCCCCAAACCTGATCAGGTGTGTCTCAGAACTCTGTGGAAAGCTAGGGAAGTGATTGCTGGGCCCCTTGCTGAGATATTTGTATCATCAATCATCACAGGTGAGGTGCCAAAAGACTGGAGGTTGGCTAACGTGGTGACGCAATTGAAGAACGGTGGTAAGGAAAAGCCAGGGAACTATAGACCAGTGAGCCTGACGTCAGTGATGGGCAAGTTGTTGGAGGGAATCCTGAGGGACAGGATGTACATGTATTTGGAAAGGCAAGGACTGATTAAGGATAGTCAGCATGGCTTTGTGCGTGGGAAATCATATCTCAGAAACTTGTTTGAGTTTTTCGAAGAAGTAACAAAGAGGACTGATGAGGGCAGAGCGGTAGACGTTGATCTATATGGGCTTCAGTAAGGCATTTGATAAGGTATCTCATGGGAGACTGGTTAGCAAGGTTAGATCTCACGGAATACAGGGAGAACTAGCCACATGGATACACAACTGGCTCGAAGGTAGAAGACAGAGGGTGGTAGTGGAGGTTGTTTTTCCGACTGGAGGCCTGTAACCAGTGGTGTGCCACGAAGATCGCTGCTGGGTCCATTGCCTTTCAACATTTATATAAATGATTTGGATGTGAACATAGGAGGTATAGTTCATGAGTTTGCAGATGACACCAAAATTGGAAGTGTAGTGGACAGCAAAAAAGTTTACCTCAGAGTACAACGGGATCTTGATCAGATGGGCCAATGGGATGAGAAGTGGCAGATGGAGTTTAATTGCTGCATTTTGGAAAAGCAAATCAGTGCAGGGCTTATACACTTAATGGTAAGGTCCTGGGGAGTGTTACTGAACAAAGAGACCTTGGAGTGCAGGCTCATTGCTCCTTGAAAGTGGAGTTACAGGCAGATAGGATAGTGAAGAAGGCATTTGGTATGCTTTCCTTTATTGGTCAGACCATTGAGTATTGGAGTTGGGAGGTCATGTTGCAGCTGTACAGGACATTGGTTAGGCCACTTTTGGAATATCGCATGCAATTCTCGTCTACTTCCTTTCAGAAGGATGTTGTGAAACTTGAAAGGGTTCAGAAAAGATTTATAAGGATGTTGCCAGGGTTGGAGGATTTGAGCTATCAGGAGAGGCTGAATAGGCTGGGGATGTTTTCCCTGGAGCATTGGAGGGTGAGGGTGATCTTATAGAGGTTTATAAAATCATGAGGACTATGGATAGGATAAACAGACAAGATCGTTTCCCTGAGGTGGGGAGTCCAGAACTAGAGAGCATAGGTTTGGATTAAAGGGAAAAGATATAAAAGGGACATAAGGGGCAACTTTTTCACACAGATGGTGGTGCGTGTACAGAATGAGCTGCCAGAGGAAGTGGTCGAGACTGGTACAATTGCAGTTTAAAAGGCATCTAGATGGGGATATGAATAGGAAGGGTTTGGAGGGATATGGGCCAGGTCAAATGGGATTAGATTCATTTAGGATATCTGGTCAGCATGGACAAGTTGGACTGAAGGGTCTGTTTCTGTGCTGTGCATCTCTCTGAGTCTACAAGAACTTCACATTCTTCATGGTGATCACTTGTTTGTGCAGACTCAAATATTCTGTGTTCGTGTGGGTGATGTTATCACACGCAGACTCAGTAACACTGATTCCTGGTTATTTCCTCAACTGGGAGAGTGTCCTCTGACCTCAGTGCTTCTGATTTCTTTCAAGCTGCAGACTCCGCCATTTGATTTTAAAGTTGAAGACAATGAAATTATTTCTGTATTTTGAACAAGTAGCCTACATGATTTAGCTTCTAGTGCTGTTCTCCATTATTTGTGAAAACTTGACATGGCTCTGGGGCTGGTGTGTCCCCTTAACTGTGGATCTGAATCAATGTCCATCTACTGTGATGATGATGCTCCTTTAGCAAGGTTAGGTAGATCTTGGTTATTTTTTAAAGATCATAAAGATAGAGGGTCTGTTTTCGCTGCATTTATCTGCTTGAAGAGGCTTTTAAGTTTAAAACAAAACACTTGTACAATGAAAGGGGAGTGACCATTCTCCTGGCTCAGCTTTTCTCTGGTTTGGTTTGGGTTTTTTAGCAGTCTGGATGTTCAGAGCTGCTAGTCAGTTTAAACTGGTCAAAGAAACAGCTACATGGGAGAAGGTGTTTCATGCTGAACCTCTCTGCCATCTCTCTCTCTCCTGTAAGAACCTGTGTCTGATTTTTCCTTTTTGCCAAGGGAATGTTTATGGGAACTATTGCAGGCATTTCGAACAGCATCATTAAGTTGCGATAGAATCGGTTAGGTTCTTAAATACTTAACTGATTCTGTACTCTGTTTTCTTTTGTTTGTGTTTCATTCAGTAATCTTGCAAATGAATTCGGCTTTGTTCAAAACTAAGTGGTTGGGCCAGCTGCATCCCTCCTGGAATATCCACTCTACATCTGCTTAAAACAGCTGGCAAAGTTAGAGTCTGGGCTACTTTCTTAAACTGTTTTGAGGGGGTCTGGCCTGGTCCATAACAGACTGGGTGCTCTTTGTGGGATTTGTCCTATAGTTTCAAACTGGGATTACGGTTGCTGAACTCAAAGACAGTGAGTGATAGGTGTGAGTGTCTTTTGTTCTGGGTATTGATTTTGGTTGGTTTGAACCGTGCTATGGATAGCAATGGCTCTTTCAGTCACTAAGAGTTTTCTAGGGATGGAAGAAGTGACTATGGGGGCTTTACAAAAGATGAACAAAGAAAGGTTGCTGGAATTGGCAGACGAGCTGGAGTTGGAGCTGCCTCCTTCCATGAGGAAACGAGAGATAATGACAGCAATAGCTCAGCATTTAAATTTGCTGAAAAACACCATCAGAATCTTTAGAGATGGCAAAGGTTCAATTGAAAACGATGCAGCCTGAGTTAGAGGCTAAAGACATGGGGCAGAACAGAGGCTCAGTGATTAGCACTGCTGCCTCACAGCACCAGGGACCTGGGTTTGATTCCACCCTCGGATGACTGTCTGCGTGGAGTTTGCACGTTCGCCCTGTGTCTGTGTGCCTTTCCATCGGGTGCTCCAGTTTATTCCCACAGTCCTAAGATACTCAGGTTAGGTGGATTGGCCATGCAAAATTGCTCATGGTGTCCAGAAATGTGCAGGCTGGGTGTGTTAGCCATGGGAAATGCAAGGATATGGGGATGGGTCTGAGTAGAATGCTCTTTAGAGAGTTGGTACAGACTTGGTGGGCCAAATAGGCTGTTTCCAAACTGTAGGGTTTCTATGTTCTACAATCTAACAAGGAAAGGGCAAAAGAAATGAAGCTGTTTGAATTATGATTAAGAGCAGAAGAAAGAGGAAAAAGGACAAATTGCTTTAGCAGAACTAAAAGAAAGAGAAAGAAAAGGAGAGAGTGGAAAGTAAGAAAGAGAGGGAGTTTAAACTTAAGAAGTTGCAATTTAGACAGGAGTTCAAAAATTCACTTCCTGAAGTAGTGAGAACTCATGTGGCAGTCTTAATAAGTTAAGATTAAGGGGTTTTAAAATGAAGCCATCTTTGGATATTGATTTTTTTTAAGGGGGAAGGTGTGACGATGCTGCTCCTTTAACAAGGTTATGTTGTCCTTGGCTTCTTTTTCAGTGAGGTCATAAAAGCAGCGATTCCAAAACGTCTGGCTTGGACATGTTTTAGGGCCAATTTGATTAGAGCTAACAGATACTGCCTCAGGCAAAAGATTTTAAGTTTTCATAAAAAAACACTTTATATAATAAAAGGGGAGTGACTAGTTCTCCCAGTTGAGCTTTTCTTTGGTTTGATTTGGTTTTGGCAATCTGGCTATTCATTGAAAGCAGTCAGGGAGTTTTAAGACTGCTGATCCACAAAATAGCTACATGGAAGATGTTCCATGCTGCCACCTCTCTCTCTTTCTCTCTCCTGTAAGACCCTGTGTTTGATTTTTCCTTCTGTGCCAAGGGATTTTTATGGAGGTTATTTCAAGTATTTGGAACAGCTTAATAAGTTGGGATGATCTGTTGGATTTTCTGATAGGTTAAGTTATTCAGTATTCTGATCTCTTATGTTTGGGTTTCATTCGATAATCTTGAAATAAATTCTGTTTTGTTTAAAACTAAGTGGTTTGACCAGTTGCATCCTTCCTGGAATATCTGTGTTTTACCTGCTTAAAACAAGGAACAAATTTAGGTTCTGGGTACTTTCTTGAAATGTTTTGAGGGGGTCTGACTTGGTCCATAGCACCATTCAGAATTGGAGGGTGCATTAGCAAGGTGGCATCAGACATTAAGGACCATATTGAGGGCTTATAGTCATGACTATCCAGAGAAAGGAATTCAATTTTTTTTTATTTTTGCCATCAGGAACGCACCAAATGAATCAACCAAATTCAGTTCATATGCATTAGTTTTGGGCATGAAGTGAGAGGTCTGTTAAAATTGATTCAGGGGAAATTGGTAACTCAGAATTCAGAGACCACTTATTTGGACAATGTGTCAGATTTTGGGGAACGATTAAATAGAGCAGGGAGTTGGCTAGACAGCATTTAAAAGTATCACAGCGTACAATGGTCAGCAGACAAGAAATCAAAAAATCGCAATTTTGCTATTGAAGATAAGGTGTTAGTGTTACCTCCAGTGATAGGTGAACCTTTAAAAGCAAGGTTTAGTGGACTTTATCAAATCAAAATGAGATTGAGTGGGGTGAACTATTTGATAAGAACTCTAGACAGAAAGAAATCTGACAAAGTGTGTCATGTAAATAAGCTCAAAGGGTATTTTGACAGGAAGGAAAGCAAGAGAAGACTGTGTTATTGGTAACAACACAGAGGGAAGAACCAAGTTCAGAGAATTCTGAATTGGACATTCCTCAAATTAAATTGGACCATGAGGAAGTTGTCAAAAATTGGAATAAATTACTTAATTACCTTCCAGAGGCAAATCAAAATGACCTGGAAGAGTTATTGCTATCACATAGGGAGATATATGGTAATAAGCTGGGAAGTACAAATCTAATTGTTCATGATGTAGATATGGGGGATACTGCTCTAATTAAGCAACATCCTTATGAGCATAATCCGCTAAAATTGACACAAGCTCAAAAGGAGATTGAACGCATGCACCAAGATGACATAATCAAAGTGAGTTACAGTGACTGGTGCTCACCCATAGTAATGGTGCCAAAACCAGATGGTACCCAACAATTATGTGTGGATTATTGCAAAGACAATGCAGTTACAGAGATTGATGCATAATGAATTCTATGTTTGGAAGACTATGTTGAAAAGATGGGACAAGCATCTTATATGTCTAAGTTGGACTTGCTCAGAGGGTACTGGCAGGTACTTCTGTCCAAAAGATTAGATTCCCTACAGTGTGGAAACAGGCCCTTCGGCCCAACAAGTCCACACCAACCCTCCAAAGGACAACCCAGACCCATCTCCCTCTAACTCATGCATCTAACACTATGGGACACTTTAGCATGGCCAATCGACCTGACCTGCACAGCTTTGGATCATGGGAGGAAATCGGAGCACCCGGAGGAAACCCACACAGACACAGAGAGAACATGCAAACTCCACACAGTCACCCGAGTCTGGAATCAAACCCAGGTCCCTGGCACTGGGAGGCTGCAGTGCTAACCATTGAGCCACCGTACCACCCCAAGAACAAAGACAATTTTGGCTTTCATAACGCCGAATGGACTGTGTCAATTTAAAGTCATGCCAGTTGGTATGGAAAAGGTGCCAGCCACATTTCAGAGGCTAACCAATAAGGTCATTTCCGAATTACCCAATTGTGTCATATATATATATACATGACCTGGTGATTTTTAGTCACACATGGAAGAAAAGTTTGCAACATTTGTCAGACTTCTTCAAATGACGTCAGGAGGCAGGCTTGGTGACAAATCTGGCTAAGAGTGAATTTGCCAAAGCCCAAGTCACCTTCCTGGGCCATGTTATTGGACATGGACAAATGGCCCCATGGGATGCAAAAACCAAGGTAATTGGGGAGCTTCCCATACCATCGACAAAAAGAGCACTTCCTGGATTGAATGGATTTTATCAGATATTCGTACCAAGTCTTAACAGAGTGGCTGCTCTACTCACTGAATTGCTAAAGAAAGGCAAGAAGTTTCAATGAACAGCAGACTGTCAGAAGGCATTTGACAGCCTGAAAGCTGTGTTAACCACTGCCCCAGTGTTAACCACACCTAATTACACAAAGCCATTCAAGTTCGCTATTGATGCGAGTGATGTGGGTGTCAGTGCTATGCTCTTGCAAGAAGACGACAAGAAGATAGAAAAACCTATCGGGTATTTCTCCAGGAAATTGAACATTCATCAGTTGAGAAGAAGACTTTGAGTTTGGTGTTGGTGTTATAACATTTCAATGTTTATGTCACCAGTAATGTATCTGAGACAATCATATGCACTGATCACAACGCATTGAAGTTTGTGACAAAATTTAAGGACAAAAATTTCACACTGTTTAGATGGAGCTTGTTGTTACAGCCATTCAATTTCAAAACTGTGCATGTGGCAGAACGAGAAAACATCATTGCCTACACATTGTTGAGACCTGAATGAGAAACGGAGGCGTTCGGTGGCAGGAGTAAACCGACTGAAACAGAATGTAGTAGTTTGCGTGTCTACAGTTAGTGTAATGTATATGCGTGTTGTAATGTACTAACAGTTTAAGATTAAGAGGTTTTAAAATGAAGCCACTTCGCATATTGCTTGTCCTTTTTTGAGGGGTAGGTGTGACAATGCTGCTCCTTTAGCAAAGTTAGGTTGTCCTTGGGTTTTTTTTTCAGAGGGGTTGTAAATACAGAGGTGCAGTTTTTTTCTGCGTTTATCTACTTGAAGAAGCTTTTCAGCATTAAAAAAACTTGATCAATGAAAGGGGAGTGGCCAGTTCTCCTGGCTCAGCTTTTCTCTGGTTTCGGTTTTTACCAGTCTGGATGTTCAGAGCTGCTAGTCAGTTTAAGCTGGTCAAAGAAACAGCTACATGGAAGAAGGTGTTCCATGCTGAACCTCTCTGCCATCTCTCTCTCCTGTAAGAACCTGTGTCTGATTTTTCCTTTTTGCCAAGTGGGTGTTTATGGGGACTATTGCAGGCATTTGGAATAACATCATTAAGTTGCGATAGGATTGGTTGGGTTTTTAAATAGTTACATTGTTCTACATTCTGTTCTCTCTTATTTGTGTTTTGTTTGGTAATCTTGCAAATAAATTGTTTAGTTTAAAACTAAGTGGTTGGATCAGCTGATTCACTCCTGGAATTCCTGCATAAAACGAGAAAAGTTAGGGTCCGGCTATTTCCTTGACATGTTTTGAGGGGGTCTGGCCTGGTCCATGGCACTATTACTCTGTTTTGTCGCTGCTCTCCCTGATCAACTCTCTGTCATTGCTGAACTTAATCTGTCTCCAATAATGGGTGTATTGTTTTTTGACACTGATCTAGCTCCATCAGAGCCAGCTCTCACAGCGAACAGAATGCCTGACACTCTGAGTTATTTTTCTTTTTTTCTCTCTACCCCCACACCTAACTGCGGTAGTGCTTATTTATTCCCCCGCACCCATGTTGTGTGTGTGCAGGTGTAAGACACAGTGAAAGACACAAGGTGCATGAATCTTTATTCAATTTCCACCACCAGGAAGCAAAGAAATACCCAAGTGGCCAGTGACAAGCAGTGCCCTTCACATCAAAGGGCAATGCTGTGTGATCAAACAGTGAAGGGGAGGGCAGGGATTCCAATAATGGGTGTAACTGTCCAAGGTCAGAGAGTCATAGAGTTGTACAGCAGGGAAGCTGACCCTTGGATCCACTCATCCATGCCAACCAGATATCCGAACCTAACCTAGTCCCATTTGCCAGCATCCCTCTAAACCCTTCCGATTTATCTACTCATTCATTGTATCAGCCTCCACCAATTCCTCTGGCAGCTTATTCCATACATGCAGCATCTACTGCATGAAAAGGTTTCCCTTATGTCCCTTTTAAATATTTCCCCTCTCACCTTTAGCTTATGACCTTATCTATTTATCCTATCCATGCCCCTCATGATCTTATAAACTTCTATACACTCTCGGGAAAATAGCCCAAGCCTTTTCAGGCTCTCCCTATAGCTCAAACTCTCCACCTTGGCAACACTCCTCATGCTACCCAGCGAATCTTCTTGAGTTCCAGCCCCTGCTCCTTTCAGAGGGACAGGGTTGTCTTTAACTCGTGCAGGCTGCTTTAAACAGTGTTAGCCTCATATGTCTTTGGGCCCAGCACCGAGGTTGTGCAGTCATTTAGCAACACATCAACACTGAGCTGCACCTCATTACCAGTTACATTAGTGACATCATAACGTTTTAGAGCTATCTGCAACACTCTGATGGGACCAGGTAAATTTCCCATCGTCATTCCTGAGCTCAATTCCCAGCCTGATCCAATTTTAACCCTTGACGTTTGACAGCATTGAACAGCATGTAGCATGGGGGAAAGGGAAAAACATGAACAAAAATATTTTATTGTTACTACCATTGACTCTCTAAATGATGCTTTTTCAGCTGAACATCACTGGACCGTTGCTGCTGGTAATTATCTTCCCTTAGTAGCTCCCACAATGCCATAAGGTAAGGAGTTGTTTGTTGAGTCGAAATCAATGACAATTTATATCAATGTAGTGGCTTTCACAGAATGGAAACTTCCAAACTTTTCCTCAGGATTATTAGAAAGCAACTTTTGACTCCGTCACATAATGTGATATTAGGAAGGTGACAAAATGTTTTTTGGTCAAATATGTAGTTTACAAGGAGTATCTTAAAGTGCAAAACTGAGCCTGGGAAAGGGAGAGGTTTAGTGCAAAGATTTCACAGTTTATGGCCTTGGCAGCTGAAGATTGAGAACACCAAACAGTTAAAATTGAAAATGCTCAGGAGGTTGGAACTAGAGGTAATGCAGATATCTCAAAAGGCATTTTGAAAATTCGTCCTTGGGATGTGGGCAGTGCTGGCTGAGTTAGCATTTATTGGCCAGCCCTAATTGCCTTTGAGAGGGCTGGAGGACATTACAGAGATAGATACAGAAGAGACTAACAAGAGGTTTGATTAGAAAGATGAAAAGTTTAAAATTTAGCTGCGTGAGCATGGGATGGTAGGTGAACAAGATGTAGTGCAAATACTCACCTGCACAGTAGAGTTTTGGATGGCCTCACTGGATTACATCATTGGGTGAATAACAATAACCTGTAACTCCTTCCCCTACAGCATTGTGAGAGCTTGTGTGGGAAGATAAAGGTAGCAGCACATGACTGGGAGAATGGGCAGTGGTAAACCTTCATTCGGATACAGGCAATGGAAGGAACGATAAAACACTAAACAGAGCTCAAGTTCACTCATTAACAGAAGCAGAGGAATAAGGCAAGTGCAGAGAGGGGAATGTGAGAGAATGGTAGGGAGAGCATTACGATAATTAAGTCCAGAGGTAACAAAGCATTCAATGAGAGTTTCAGCAGCAGATGCACAGAGATTAGTAGGAGTTGAGTGACGTTACTGAGATGGAAGTCTTGGTGGTGATGGGGACATGTGTTTGATGGCACAACAGTCCCGCAGAACTTCCTGCAGTCCATGCACCTGAGCTGGTGTTGTATATGACTGAGTGAATCCCTTCCCACACACTGGAAATTAATTCCTCTCCACAATCTGCACAGTTTCTCCCAGTTTGGCTGCATTTGTGGTTTGGAGAAAGTGAGGACTGCAGATGCTGGTGATCAGAATCGAAAAATGTGGTGCTGTAAAAGCGCAGCAGGTCAGGCAGCACCTGAGGAGCAGGAGATTTGACGTTTTGGGTATAAGTCATTCCCGATGAAGGGCTTATGCCTGAAACATCGATCTCCTGCTCTTCAGATGCTGCCTGATCTGCTGTGCTTTTCCAGCACCACATTTTCCAATTCTGCATTTATGGATTGTGAGCTGTGATGATTGGCTGAAGTCTTGTCCACACACACAAGTGTACAGTTTCTCTCCAGTGTGAACAGAGCTTTATCCTTTCATGTTTAAAATCTGATCGAGTTCCATTTGTGACAAAATGGGCGATTCCATCAGATCATGAGGGATGGTTGGTTTGAAAATCTTCACCTTCTAATGTCCTCTGAAGTTCCTGAAGAAGGGCCTGTGCCCGAAACGTCGAATCTCCTGTTCCCTGGATGCTGCCTGACCTGCTGTGCTGTTCCAGCAATAAAGTTTCAACTTTGATCTCCAGCATCTGCAGACCTCACTTTCCCCTCTGAAGTTGATGTCAAACAAAAAACAAGAGAGTGAGAGAGAATCTCTTACAAGACTCAGGCTTCTGTGTGAAGATAGGGACTGAAGGAGAGGGATGTTCGACACCCATACATTAACCAGAGCTTTGGCAGAATCTTCCAAACCGTCAGCCTCCATCACCGAGGTGGAGCACGGTAGCAACCGGATTTGGACACCATCACCTCCCGGTTCCCTCCAGGTCACACACTGTCCTGACTTCTCTGACATCCAGTCTTGGTGGAACAGAAATTTCCTTCAATTAAATCCTGGCAAAACTGAGGCCTTTGTCTTCATTCCCCAACACAAACTCCACTGCCTCGCCACTGACTCCATCCCTCTCCCTGGCAACTATCTGAGGCTGAACCAAACACATCATAACCAGTGGGAAATATTTCAGCCCCAGATGAAACTGAGGAGAAACTGGAGATGTGGTGATTGTGGGGAGGAATGCATTTCCCCTTCTGAGCTGGGCACAGTCCCACCAGTAACAGGCCATTCACCTGCACAGTGTGTGGGAAGGGATTCACTCAGTCATCTAACCTGCTGCAACACCAGCTCGTTCACACTGAGGAGAGACCATTTCAATGTATGGTCGGCAAGAAGTGCTGTAAACTTTCTGGGGGACTGTTGTGCCATCAATGTGTTCACGCTGAGGGCAGACATTTTAAATGCGTGGACAGTGGAAAATGCTTTAAAACTTCCAGGGACTTGACGTCCCATCAACATGCTCATACTAATGAGATACCTTTTAAATACCCAGACTGTAGAAAATACTATAAAATGTCTGGGGACCTGGTGGCCCATCAACGTGCTCACACAGAGGAGAGACTTTTGAAGTGCCCAAACTGTGGGATGTGTTATAAAACTTCCAGGGACCTAATGTCCCACCAACTTGCTCACATTAATGAGAGACCTTTTAAATGCCCAGCCTGTGGGAAATGCTACAAAACCTCCAGGGATCTGATGTCCCACCAACGTGTTCACTCTGAGGAGAAAGCGTTTAGGCTTGCTCACATTAATGAGAGACCTTTTAAATGCCCAGCCTGTGGGAAATGCTACAAAACCTCCAGGGATCTGATGTCCCACCGTGTTCACTCTGAGGAGAAAGCGTTTAGGTGCTCTCTCTGTGGGACTGGGTTCAGGCGATCATCTGACCTCATGAGCACCAGCAGGTTCACACACTGGGAAGAAACCGTTCAGCTGCTCAGAGTGTGGGAGGGGATTCACTCGTTCATCCAACCTACTGAGACACCAGCAAGTTCACACTGCGGAGAGATCTTTTACATGCCCAGACTGTGGAAAATGCTACACAAGCTCCTGGGGACTGACTTGTCATCAGCATGTTCACTCTGAGGAGAGACCGTTCAAATGCTCTGACTGGAAAGTGCTTTAGGAATTCTGTGGGACTGTGTCCCATCAACATGTTCACATGGAGGAGAGACCTTTTAAATGCTCACACTGCAGGAATACAAGTTCCTGGGGACTGTTTCATCATCAATGTGCTCACATTGAGGAAAGAACTTTCAAATGTCTAGTGTGTGGGAAGTGCTATCGAAGTTTTGTGGAACTGATGCCCCATCAACATGTTCACGCAATGAGAGACCTTTCAGATGTTTTCACTGTGGGACTGGGTTCAGGTGATCATTCAAACTTTCAGTACACCAGCGAGTTGACACCAGAGAGAAAGAATTTACCTGCTCCATGTGAGAAAAACAGTTAGCTCACTCATCGACCCTGCTGAGACAGCAGAGAGATTACAATTGCAACATTTAAAAGGCATTTCGATGGGTTTATGAACGGAGGGATGTGGGCCATGTGCTGGCAAATGGGATTGGATTAATTTACGACACCTGGTTGGCATGGGCGAGTTGGACGGAAGGGTCTGTTTCCATGTTGTGTAGTTCAATGACTCTATTGTCCTAAAGAACATTGCTGCTCGATTGGATGTGCAGCTATTGGAGGGAACCATCAAGTGATGGGGTCAGGGAGCTCTCCTTGTTCCAGAGTTGTCCCTTGGGTGGGCTGGCTTTATACAGCATAGCTCTCAAGAGTGGGACCGTCTCTTGGATGTTGTAGCAATCTGCTCAGCACCAGTAATGCCCAGTCACACTGTCCTTCCCAGTCCCGTAGGCACCATGAGAGAAAGAGGCGATATTGAAACAAGCAGGAACTGTTATTTTTAGGAGAAATTCACCGTTTTTCAAGCCGGGGACCATTGAAGTGAAGCAGTGACGACCATTACCTTTGGAGAACATCAACAGGCCTGACAGCATCTGAAGGAGGATCACTAAAGTCGAAACATTTTGCCTCCCTGCACGGACGCCGCCAGAGGTGAATTTTTCCAGCAAATTGTTTTCTTTGGTGTTATTTACCTCACGCACTCAATTGGAGAACCAACCGCCCGGGCTCGGTCTTCCAGCCCCGCCTCTCATTCACTCCGATTGGTTGGGGGACCAACAGCCCCGGCTCGGTATTCCAGCCCTGCCCCTCAGTCACACCGATGGTTTGGAACACCAAGGGCATTGGTTCTTCCAGAACCGCGTTCACTTCCTATTGGTTTGCAGCGGCCGCCAATCACCTTAATGTGAAACACCCTACATGTTTTGATGTCATCATGCACCAACGTCTGCTCCAGTCTTGTCCCTTTATTCAGGGTGTATGATCTGTTCAGGGTTTTCAGTGCTGTGCCCTGTTATTTGGGACAGAATCAATGGCTCTGGGGCTGATGTGACCCCTTTCCAGTAAATCTGAATTGCTCTGTTTCACCTCTGTCCCCCCTGATCATCTCTCTGATATTGTTTAGCCTCCTCTGTCTCTCACAATGGGGCCACCTAACTCATGTGCAGAGTTTTATTGGTCAGATTTCCTCAACTGCCTAACCTCCTAATTTACCAGCTTGACTTTCCCACAGGATCGTTCAAAAGCCAGAAATTGTTTTTAATTCTCCTGTATAGTCCATCCTCTTCCACTTCTGAGATTATTGAGCAACAAATTCTGCACTGTTTTACACTCCCTATATTTTATCCGATATACCATGAAATAGTTTATATTCATGCACAGGATGAGGTCAGTTAAGAGTCAGCAACATCAGGTTTGGAGACACATGTAGGCCAGACCAGGTAAGGATGGTAGTTTCCTTCCCTAAAGGACATTAGTTAACCAGATGGAGTTTTCCAACAATTGGCAATGGATTCATGGTCATTATTAGACTCTTAATTCCAGTTTTTTTTAATTGAATTCAAATTTGACCCAGGGTCCTCAGAACATTATCTGGATCTCTGATTAACAGGCAAGCAATAAGACCACTAGGCCATTACTGTTTCTGTCTCCACTGCCTGACGTGCTGAATTTTTTTCAGGATTTTCTCATTGCAGATGTCCAGCAGCCACACTGTTTTATTATGATTGTATTACAGGTGCTCATAGGACAAAGCTTGGAAAGCCAGAGGTTGGAAATCTAGACACAGTAATTAAAAGATGGTTTGTATCTGGGTGCATGTTGGTTGCAGATGTTGGTCCCTGGTTGCACGGTTTTGTTCAGAATTGTTCACAATCCCTACAGTGTGGAAATAGGCCCTTCAGCTCAACAAGTCCACATCAACCCTCCGAAGAGTAACCCACCCAGACCCATTCCCCTCCTCTGTATTTACCCCTGACTAACTCTATGGGCAATTTTAGTATGACCAATTTACCTGACCTGCACATCTTTAGACTGTGGGAGGAAACCAGAGCACCCGGAGGAAACCTATGCAGACACGGGGAGGATGTGCAAACTCCCCTGAGGCTGGAATCGAACCTGGGTCCCTGGTGCTGTGAGGCAGCAGTGCTAACCACTGAGCCACCGTGCTGCCACAGGCAGGCACAATTTAAGACTTGAAGGTGAAGGAACCCCTGGGGCTTGTGGCCATAATATGATAGAGTTCACCCTGCAGTTTGACAAGGAAAAGATATAATCAGCTGTAATGGTATTACATTTGAGTAAAGGTAACTCCAAAGATGAGGGAGGAGCTGGCAAGAATTGATTGGAAGGAAAGCTGAACAAGGAAGATTGGTGGAACAGCAATAGTTTCTGGGGAGTAATTTGGAAGGCACATCATAAATTCATCCCAAGGAAGGAGAAACGAATACTAAAGGGAGGATGAAGCAACCGTGGCTGACAAGGGAATTCAGGGACAGCATAAATACAAAGTAAAAAACAGACAACGTGGTGAAGATTAGTGGGAAGCCTTTAAAAACTAGCAGAGGATAACTAAAAAAATCTGTAAGCGGGGACAAGGTGAAATTTGAGGGTCAGCTAACTAGTATTATAAAAGAAGATTGCAAGAGTTTTTTTAAAGATATATAAAAAGGTAACAGAGAGGGAAGAGTGGATATTGGACCACTGAAAAATGAGGCTGGAGAAATAGTAATGGGAAACAAAGCAATGGTGGAGGAACTGAACAGGTACTTTGCATCCGTTTTCACAGTGGAAGACACCAGCAGCATACCAGAATCTCAAGAGAATCAGGGGGCAGTGGTGAGTGTAGTGGCCATTACTAAGGAGAAGGTGCTGGCAAAGCTGAAATCATCCAGACCAATTGCACGACACACCAAAGTTCTGAAGGCGATAGCTGAGGAGATTGTAGATGCATTGGTGGTGATATTTCAGGAATCATTGGGGTCAGGGAGGGTCCCAGAAGACTGGAAAATGGTTAACATAGCATATCTGTTTGAGGAGGGAAGCAGAAGAAAATAAATTATAGGCTTGGCACCCTGACCTCAATTATTGGTAAGACTGTCAAGTCCATTATTAAGGCTGAGATTGTAGAGTACTTGGAAGTACGTGATGAAACAGGGCTGAGTTGGCATGGCTTTATCAAGTGGTTCTATCGAGAGCAAATGGAGAAAGATGTGAATCCAGGCTCAGACAAGGAAATATGTGAGAAACAGTTTGGTCCAGTGGGCAACTGGAAAGGAGGGAAGCAGCTGATCAGATTATTTCAGATTTACTCATTCTTAGTGACTAAGAACATCCATGAGTTCCTTGTATTTATTGGGAGAGCATTTCAAATAAGGTTGGTTTATTTAACTTTATCTAATGTACTAACACCAACATCTGAGCTAGAGATTATTGATATCAACAGAAACAGGCACCAGTCAATATAGTTCAGTCCTCAGTGAAAGAAACAGCCAAATAGAATTCCTGTAGTTATTGATGAAACAGCTGGTGTTTCAGCAGGGTAGATGAAGTCATGAATGTCTTCTCACACTGGAAGCTGGTGAACAGCCTCTCCCAGTATGAACTCGCTGGTGTGTCCTCAGGGTGGATGACTTAGTGAAGGTCTTCCCACAGTCAGAGCAGGTGAATGGTTTCGCCCCAGTGTGCTCTCGCTGGTGTACTGAGAGTATATACGATTGTCTGAATCCAGTCTCACAGTGAGTGCATCCAAATGGTCTCTCATCAGTGTGTACACATTTTTTGGCACATCAGTTCCCCAGACCTTTTATAGCATTTCCCACAATCTGAGCATTTAAAAGATATGTTATCCGTGTGAGTGCGTTGATGGGACAGCAGTTCCCAGGAACTTTTATAGCACTTGCCACAATCTGAATATTTAAATGGTCTCTTATCAGTGTGAACTTGCTGGTGTTTGAAAAGGATAGATAAATCAGTGAAACCCTTTGCACAAATTAGGTAGGCAAATGGCTTCCTCACAGTTTGAATGCGTTGGTGTGTCAGCAATGCAGATGTTTGAGTGAATCTCTTCTCACACTCAGGGCAGCTGAACGGTCTCTTCCTAGTATGGCTTCACTGGTGCACAGTGAGGTCCTCAGTTCGTTTGAATGCAGAGCTGCAGACAGAGCACTGGAATGGTTTCTCCTCACTGTGAAGACATTAGTGATGCGTCAGGTCTCCAGAACTTTTAAAGAACTTTCCACACTCCAGGCAGTGAAAAGGTCTCTCCTCAGTGTGAACTTGCTGGTGTTTCAGCAGGTTGGACAACTAGGTGAATTCTTTTTCACGTCAGGAGCAGGTGAATGGCCTCTTCCTGGTATGAACCCATTGGTGTGGTAGCAGCCCTGATGAGCAAGTGAATCCCTTTCCAGCTCAGAGGGGAATCTGAATCCCTCCCCACAGTCTCCACATTTCCACAGTTTACCTCAGATGTGAACACTGCTTATGCTTTCCATATTAATCATCCAAAAATATGGATGTTACATAAAATTGTGGCAAATGCTTATGTGATGTATTGTTTTAGCTGTCTGACTTCAAATCATCTCATTCAAGTACCCTGTAAAATTAATGTAAAACAGGAGAAAACGGAGTGAGAGAGAACCAACAAAAAATACAAAGGCAGACTGTGAAGGACAGCTGGTAGTTTGGGCAGCCAGCACTCGGAGAAAGTGACATAAAAGCTGCTGGATTGACATTTTTTTAAAAATCAAGTTGCTGATATCCTTCAGGGAAGGGAAGTTGCAACCAATGTAACCAACAGAAGAGTCTAGCCTCTCTGGAAGGAGGGATGAAGAGAGACAGAGATAGAGAAGCTGGTGTTGAAGCTGAACTGTTGTTGCTGGTTTGAATGGACATCACCATACCTTTATCAGCTCTGTGTAAAATCCTTTAACTCCTTACCTAACAGCACTGTGTAAGCTGCTTCACCACACAGACTGCAGCAGTTCAAGGTGGTCAAAAATCATCTTCTATACTGAAGAGTTCCTATCATCAGTGGCATTCAAATCCAAAGTAGATTGATAGCATCTTCAACAATATTTGTCCTTAAAACAATATCCTGTTACTTTATATGAACAGTGTCAATTTAGTAACTTGAACACCCCTACAATTTCTCTCTCTTTAACAGTTTCACATTGGACATTGCATGGCCCAACAGGATTCCAAAGTCTTTGGGGCTCACCCCAGCAGCTTCTCCTCCATCTCCAGTCCAGCACAAAATCCAGAATTTCCTGCTCCCTGCTGGGGAACCACAACCACAAGCTACTCCAAAAAACCATCTTGAAGACATTCTGTGAATTCCTTTACTTGCGATCCACTACCAATCTGATTTTTTCGTCGACCTGATTATTGAAGACCCCCATTATTATTGTAAGAGCCATTGAAACTGAAACAGCAGGGTTAAGTTTATAGTTTGAAAATGTAAGTGGTTTGTGAAGTTTTCAGCGTAATTTTGTCACAGCCCTGAGGCAATTGTTTCAAGCCAGCATCAACAATTACTTGTCTTTAATAGTAAGTCAGAGACTTGGAATTCTACAGTAAGTAACTCACCTCTAAAGCTATGACCTCGACCTTCTGTAAGAGCAACAGCCACAGATTCATAGGAACATCAGCAGATTTAAGTGATCCTGCAAGATATTCACCATCCTAACTTGGAAATATATTCACTGTCGCTGGGTCAAAATCCTGGACCCCTCCCCCCACCCAAGAGCATTGTGAATGTCCCTACACCACATAGACTGCAGTCAGTCAAGAAGACGGCTCAGCATCACTATCTGCAGGTCAATTAGTGATGGGCAACAAATATTGGACTAGTCAGTAATACCCATATCTCATGGATGAATAAGAAAAAATCGTCAATCTATGCATTTTAAAGAACAGTTCACAGGAGCTGTTAAATGCTGGTACAATTACAACAAATGTTTGATATGCAAATAAGATGGTATCTGTGACAGGTTACCAGGATTTTCCCGTTTTATTGATGTGTACCTTTTACAGTCCTCCTCACTGTTAACTTTGCATCACAATTTGATAATCAGTTAATTCCTCAATAAAGAAGTTTATCACTTCCTCATGACTTGTTCAGTCAGCAAAGGAATTGAGATTTAATATGCTGAGCTACCATGCTTTATTCATTTCAAATTTCTGTTTGCAGTTTATTGGAATTCTGTCTCCAATTTTTAAAATTGGAATTCAGATTTCTGATGTCCAAACTTTTACATATTATTAGGAACAGTGGGCTCAGTGTTAACCATGGAAGTGGAACACTACTTCCCAACTTTGAGGAGAAAGTGAGGTCTGCAGATGCTGGAGATCAGAGATGGAAATGTGTTGCTGGAAAAGCGCAGCAGGTCAGGCAGCATCTAGGGAACAGGAGAATCGACATTTCGGGTATTAGCCCTTTCCTTGAACCCTTTCCTGAACCCCATTCCTGAAGAAGGGCTAATGCCCGAAACGTCGATTCTCCTGTTCCCTAGATGCTGCCTGACCTGCTGCGCTTTTCCAGCAACACATTTCCATCTACTTCCCAACTTTGACTGTCTTGAGTAGCTTCTCTTAACTACTACATTCTGATTTCTGTGTTATATCAGGCTTGCCATCAATCGCAGTATGACTGATCTATGAGGTGAACCTGATCAGGATGCGTGGAGTCATAGAGTCATAGAGATGTACAGCATGGAAACAGACCCTTCGGTCCAACCCAATCTAATCCCATCTGCCAGCACCTGGCCTATATCCCTACAAACCCTTCCTATTCATATACCCATCCAAATGTCTCTTAAATGTTGCAATTGTACTAGCCTCCACCACATCCTCTGGCAGCTCATTCCATACACGTACCACCCTCTGCGTGAAAACGTTGCCCCTTAGGTCTCTTTTATATCTTTCCCCTCTCACCCT
>NC_057754.1:10348622-10354550 GCF_004010195.1 Chiloscyllium plagiosum
TCTTCCCGACCTCTCCGCCCCCCCCCCAGTCTGACCTATCACCCTCACCTTGTCCTCTTTCCACCTATCACATTTCCGGCGCCCCTCCCCCAAGTCCCTCCTCCCTATCTTTTATCTTAGCCTGCTGGACAAACTTTCCTCATTCCTGAAGAAGGGCTAATGCCTGAAACGTCGATTCTCCTGTTCCCTAAATGCTGCCTGACCTGCTGCGCTTCTCCAGCAACACATTTCCATCAGCATTCCAAAACCTAACTATTCATTATGAGAAAGGTTTCCCTCACCTTGCATTTGCTTCTTTTGCATTTCACTTTTAAGTTATGCCCTTTGGTTCTTGATCCATTTATAAACAGAAACAGTTTCTCCCTATCTCCTGCATTTAGATGACTCATGATTTTGAAAACTTGAATCAAATCTCCTTTGATCCTTCTCCTGTCATGAAAACTGCCCCAGTTTCTTTGCATTATCTTTGCAACAAATTCCTTATACCTGGAACCATTCTGGTAAACTTCTGCACTCTCTCAATCAGTTCTCTTTTTTTCCTGAAGTACAGCACCCAGAACTGTACACAATATTCCAGCTGAGGTCTAATTAGTGCCTTAGACAAGCTCAGCATAGCTCCTTCTCACCTATGCCCATAGTAATAAAGCCTAGTATACTATTAGTTTCATTAATCGCTCTGTCTACCTGTCCTGCCATCTTTATTGACTGATGCACATATGCATCTAGGTCCCTCTGCTCCCTTTATAGTATGATGTGGAGGTGCTGGTGTTGGACTGGAGTGGACAAAGTTAAAAATCACACAATGCCAGGTTATAGTCCAACCGGGTTATGTGGAAGCACTAGCTTTTGGAGCGCTGCTCCTTCATCAGGTAGCTAAGGAGCAGCGCTCCAGAAGCTACTGCTTCCAAATAAACCTGTTGGACTATGACCTGGTGTTGTGTGATTTTTACAGCAGTCACTGTATATTTTAGATTGTCCATGTTGTTTCTGAACTTCATCTGTTATCTATCCACCCATTCCACCTATCGTCAATATCCTTTTGAAGTTGTACACTGTCCTTACAGCTTATAATTCTCCGATGTTTCTGGCTGTCTGTAAACTTTGTAATTGTGCTCTGGAAAAGGGTCTCGATGCAAACCCCTGGGGAACTCCACCACAAAGTTTCCTCTGCCTAAAGAATATCCTTGACCATTCTTAGCATTCTGTAAATGCTCTCTGTTCAGATGAAATCCATATGGTTTGTACATGGGCAATTCATTCCTGACATAGTCCCTCATAAGAGTTCCTCAACAAATCTGAAAATGCTGATGGGGCATCAGTTGCCGGAACCTTGAAAGTACTTGTCACACTCTAGGCATATCAGATGTATCTCCCCAATATGATTTTGGGAATGTTTCAGGAAGGTGGATGACTGAACGAATCTGTTCTCATGCGTGGAGAAAGTGAACTGCCTCTTCCTATTGTGAGTGCCATGATATGGAAAAGCCAGTGTTGGACTGGGGTGGGCAAAGTTAAATGTCACATAACACCAGGAAATTGTCCAACAGATGCATTTGGAAGTACAAGCTTTCGGAGTGGGATTGTAGGATTCAGAATTTATAATAAAAGATCCTTTTGTCAATATGCATGATCTTCTTGGAGACCCTCTCCACTCTGAGCTGGCAATTGGTGGTGTCGATGGTAGCTATGGTGTGGAGGTGCTGGTGTTGGGCTGGGGTGGTCAAAGTTAAAAATCACACAACACCAGGTTATAATTCAGCAGAATCTTTTACTATAAATTCTGTGTCCTAACACTCTGCCCCACTAGCTACTTGATGAAGGAGCAGCGCTCCAAAAGCTTGTATTTCCAAATAAACCTGTTGGACTACAACCTAGTGTGTCAGTGCATAGTGAATTGCGCTGGTTACCTCTACACACTCCCGCATCAAGAACACATCAATGGTTTTTCGACAATAAGAATACATTGATAGGACATCAGGTCCCCAGAACCTGCATAGCGCCTCCCCATTTAAAATTTAAAATGGGCATTTAAAATATCTTTTACCAGTTAAACTCTCTGATGTTTGACCAGTTTATCTGATAGAATGAATTCCTCCCTACACTCGGAGTAAGTGAATGGCATCTTCCCTTTGTCAACTTGTTTGTGTGTCTGCAGGTGGGATCAATAAGTAATTCCCCTCTTATACTCAACAGGTGAATAACATTTCCCACGTTCAATTTGCTGGTAGGTCAGTAGGATGGATAACTGAATAAATCACTTCTCACACTCAACAGCTGGATGATCTGTCCACAGTGTGAGCGCATCAATGCATTTCCAGCACTGATGAGTAATGAAATCCCTATTCAGTCTCCAGATTTCCAGGGTCTTTCCTGTATATTGACACTTGTGAACTGGCTGCTGCCTTGCAGTTTTCAGATGCTATGCTATTCAGATTACAATGAAATGGACACCCTGTCAGATCCATTTTACAATTGCAAATCTTCACCATTTCTTTGGCTGTAAAATTGATCTAAAACAGAAAAACGTGAGAGGATTCATAAAAGCACAAAGACAAATTGTAAAATTGAACTGAAAGAATCTGAGATTCTGTTTGGACAACATTGCAAGGATGTATTGGGTGGGTAGGGTTAGTACTATGAGAAAAAATGTTACAGATGTTGACCAGGATGTCAATGAAGGGTAACTCATAGAGTCATAGAGATGTACAGCATGGAAACAGACCATCTGGTCCAACTTGTCCTTGCCGACCAGATATCCTAATCTATCTAGTCCCACCTGCCAGCACTTGGCCCATATCCCTCTAAACCCTTCCTATTTATATACCCATTCAGATACCTTTCAAATACTGCAATTGTACCAGCCTCCACACTTTCTCTGGCAGCTCACCCTATACACGCATCACCCTCCACGTGAAAAAGCTGACCCCTTGGTCTCTTTTATATCTTTCCCTTCTCATCCTGAACCTATGCCCTCTATTCTGGACTCCCCCATACCACGGAAAAGACCTTGTCTGTTTATCCTATCCATGCCCCTCATAATTTTATAAAGCTCAGACCATCCAACCCTGACAAAATCCTTGTAAATCTTCTCTGAACCCTTTAAAGTTTCAAAACTTTCTTCTGATAGGGGGGAGACCAGAATTGCACGTAATATTCCAAAAGTGCCTTAACCAATGTCTTGTGCAAGATGACCTCCCAACTCCTGTACTCAATACTCTTACCAACAAAGGAAAGCATACCAAATGCTGTCTTTACTGTCCTATCGACCTGCGACTCCACTTTCAAAGAGCTGTGAACTTGCACTCCAAAGTCTCTTTGTTCAGCAACACTCCTTAGGACCTTACCATTAAGTGTATAAGTCAAGTTCTGATTTGCTTTTCCAAAATGCAGCACCTCACATTTATCTAAATTAAACTCCATCTGCCACTCCTCAGCCCATTGGCCCGTCTGATCAAGATCCCGTTGTACTCTGAGGTAACTTTCTTCGCTGTCCACTATACATCCAATTTTGGTGTCATCTGCAAACTTACTAATCATACCTTAAATGTTCACATCTGATTCATTGATATAAATGATGAAAAGTAGAGGACCCAGCACCGATCCTTGTGGCACACCACTGGTCACAGGCCTCCAGTCTGAAAAGCTACCCTCCACCACAACCCTCTTGTCTTCTATCTGCGAGCTAGCTCTGTATTCAAATGGCTAATTCTCCTTGTATTCCATATGATCTAACCTTGCTAACCAGTCTCTGACGAGGAACCTTGTC
This sequence comes from Chiloscyllium plagiosum, assembly GCF_004010195.1. Taxonomy (NCBI): domain Eukaryota; kingdom Metazoa; phylum Chordata; class Chondrichthyes; order Orectolobiformes; family Hemiscylliidae; genus Chiloscyllium; species Chiloscyllium plagiosum. The sequence continues at coordinate 10,352,389 of NC_057754.1, forward strand.
GAATGCTTTACTGAAGTCCATGTAGATCACATCCACTGCTCTGCCCTCATCAATCTTCTTTGTTACATCTTCAAAAAACCCAATCAAGTTCATGAGAAATGATTTACCATGCACAAAGCCATGTTGACTATCTCTAATCAGTCCTTGCCTTTCCAAATACATGTAAATCCTGTCCCTTAGGATTCCCTCCAATAGCTTGCCCACCACCAATGTCAGGCTCACTGGTCTGTAGTTCCCTGGCTTTTCCTTACCGCCTTTCTTAAATAATAACACCACGTTAGCCAACCTCCAGTCTTCCAGCGCCTCACCTGTGACTATCGATGTTACAAATATCTCAGCAAGGAGCCGAAGCAATCACTTCCCCAGCTTCCCACAGAGTTCTGGGGTACACCTGATCAGATCCTGGGGATTTATCCACTTTTATGCATTTCAAGACATCCAGCACCTCCTCCTCTATAATATGGACACTTTACAAGATTTCACCATCTATTTCCCCACATTCTATATCTTCCATGTCTTTCTCCACAGTATTTACTGATGCAAAAAACTCGTTTAGTATCTTCCCCATGTCCCCCGGGTCCACACATAGGCTGCCTTGGCTGATCTTTGAGAGGCCCTATTCTCTATCTCTTTGCATTCTCCTTAACCATTTTTGCCAAAGCTACCTTATGTCCCTGTTAAAGTACAGATTTGAGACAGCCCAGGGAATCCCTGTGGACTCAGACCTGTAAAGCCTCTCTCTTGATTTGTCCCAGAGATCGTACTCTTTGGAAGTCTAGAATAAAAACCTCTAACAGGCAGTTTAGTTTAATTTTAGTCATTCCCTTTATTCACTAATACCATCACTGTTAGAACATAACACTGATACCTATACTCGCAGACACCAACACCTACCAACAGGTGGAGCTAGACCCGACCCCACAACTAGGAAACAAAATTACATATCTCCTAAGAAAATTACACAATTCCAGACAATTAAACAAGACGGAATTCCAAAAAATGAAACCAGACGGGACCAACACCCCACGATTCTACGGACTACCAAAAATCCATAAACCTGGAGCCCCCCTCAGACCGATAGTCTCACTACCCGGAACACCAACTTACAGACTGGCCAAAGAACTACACGCAAGACTGAAATACCCAGTAGAAGAGTCACAGCACTCCACCCACTCCACCCAGGAATTCCTAAAAATCATCAAAAACACCAAAATAGAGGAAGACAAAACAATGATCTCATTCGACGTAACAGCACTGTTCACCTCCATCAACATCGACCTGGCAAAGGAAACACTTACCACACTTTTAGAAGAGCTGAAAATGTGTTGCTGGAAAAGCGCAGCAGGTCAGGCAGCATCTAAGGAGCAGGAGAATCGAGGTTTCGGGCATAAGCCCCTCTTCAGGAAAACAATCCTGAAGAAGGGCTTATGCCCAAAACGTCGATTCTCCTGCTCCTTGGATGCTGCCTGACCTGCTGCGCTTTTCCAGCAACACATTTTCAGCTCTGATCTCCATCATCTGCAGTCCTCACTTTCTCCTCACACTTTTAGAAGAGACCAGCACACACACACCAACCACCATCAATCACATTACCAACGAAAACATCATGAAGCTAGTGGACCTGTACCTCACAACCCACTTCACCTTCAACAACATAGTCTACAAACAAACCAATGGCACACCCATGGGATCTCCACTATCAGGATTCATAGCAGAAGCGGTAATGCAAAGACTAGAACAAACAGCCCTAACAACCATCAAACCAAAAATCTGGGTCTGCTACGTAGATGTCATCACAAAACGAAACAAGATAGAAGAGACATTTAACATCATCAAAAAGACCCTCTCACAGGCATAAAGTTCACCAAGGAGGAAGAAACCGACAACAAACTCGCATTCCTGGACGTCAAAGTCGAAAGAATGGACAACAGAGAACTACAAACCTGCGTATACAGAAAACCGACAAACACTGACCAAATACTTAACTACACCAGGAACCATCCCAACACACACAAACAAAGCTGTATCAGAACACTATTCCAATGAGTCACCTCACACTGCAGCACAGACGAACTTCGGAAAACAGAGGAGAACCACCTATACAACGTAACCAAGAAGAACGGATACTCAAAAAATACAGTGCGCAGATTCCTCAAGAACAA
>NC_057754.1:10354559-10360595 GCF_004010195.1 Chiloscyllium plagiosum
GTCATCTACAAAATTCCATGCAAGGACTGCCACAAACACTACGTAGGACAAACAGGAAGAAAGTTAGCCACCAGGATACATGAACACCAGCTAGCCACAAAAAGACACAACAAAGAAATGTCTGGATAGCAAACCTACAGCTTAGCGAGCAAACCTACACCCTAAACCTCAACCTGAGCTACAAACCTTGCTAATACCTATAAGCTAAACTAAGTATAGCCTAATAAACTAGGAGAGTAGGGTACCAGCTCTTTAAGTATCCCTGCAGGCTACTCCGATGTACTGCTACAAAGTGGCTTCCTTTATACAAAAGTCTACAAAAACATTGCATGTTCTTAATTAGACAGATAACAGTGAAAGACAATAATTCATAAGGAAGAAAAGTTAATTAACAGATATGTGTGCACTTGACTAATCACGCCTGCAGGCCTTCAGCTATCCATCAGGTGGGAAAAACATGCCCACCTTGCTAGCGAGATAAACTCCTATCATAAAGAGGTCCAGTCTGAGCTAATTGGAGAGTTCATGAAGTAACTTTGCACAGCTCACATGTCTGATACAATTGTTTTACGAAATAGCTTCTTAGCAAGGAGGGCAAACATTTGGCCATAAAATGGCTTCCCAACAGATTGTGTCAGAATCTCTTCAATGTTAGGTTTAGAGTAATTTTAAACTGGGAGCAGACTCCTGCTTTTTATCTTAAGCACAGAATCATTCTGTACCTGAGGCTGAAATGTTACTGCCAGGCTGTATTTAAAATGATTAATTAGTCTTGAATTAAACATGCCTTCTTTTCAAGTTTGTGATTCAAATTCAAATAAGACATAAGATCTGACTAATTAGAATTGACAGTGGGGCAGTCATGGTCTGTAAAAAGAGCAAGTAAATTAAAGCTTTATCAATATTACATTTTACAGAGTTTGCATTTCATAACCAGTAATGGCTACTTAATATCATCATAAAGTCCCAAAATGCAATTAAATTCAATCCATAACAGATAAGCAGTAAGAGTTAATTTTCTACTGGCACCAACAAGCTCAACACTAAAATGGTCGGTCTCTCTCTCTCTCTCTCTCGTGTCCTTTTGAACTCTCAAGTCAGGGTTTTGTAACAGCAAAGATGTCTTTCTCTGTGTCTGCCCTATTTACAAGGGGTAAAAGAATCCATTATAATTAACAGCATCTGACCGTTAATTACAAAGTTTTTGATAGTACTGAGTTTCATTTCAGGGTCAGAATCGAACACTGTCATTACAAGGGAAGGGCTGTGAATGTTATCACTTGGTGTCCTGTTCACACAGATTCATCAATGCTAAGGCAAATGTTCTTAATTGTCTTACAGCATTCTGTTATCACTTGGTGAGCCCAGATATCCCTATCTTCTTCATTCCTTGAGATCCCTCCTTTTTCTAAGCCTTCCTGCCTGTCTATTTTCTAATGCAGTAAATGTGTTCTATAATTCAGCATGACATTTTAGTCTAAATGTTTAAAGACAAGTTTTAAGGCTATAGACATTCCTGAAGAATGGCTTATGCCCGAAACGTCGATTCTCCTGTTCCCTGGATGCTGTCTGACCTGCTGCGCTTTTCCAGCAACACATTTCCAGCTCTGATCTCCAGCATCTGCAGACCTCACTTTCTCCTATAGACATTCTCCTCCCCTTTTTGCCCTCCTGATTTCCTTAAGTATACCCCTACTGCCTTTGTAACTTCTAAGGATTCACTGGATCTCTCCTGTCTATACTTATCATATGCTTCCTTCTTTTTCTTCACCAAAACCTCAATTTCTTTATTCATCCACCATTCCCTACACCTTTCCTTCACCCTGGGGATATCGTTCCAAGTTAAAAAGGTGCATGCTTGGAGGGATACATGTAGATGCTGATCTTATGATGAACCTGCTGTACTTCTTTTCTAGCTCGTTGGAATTCTGGGTTTAGAAAGTGTTTTGGATGAACCTTGTGCTGTGTACACTGTGCTGCTAGTGTGCATTGATGATGAAGGGAATGACTGCTAAAGGGGTTGGATGGATTGGCAATCATATTTTGTCTTGGATGGTGTCAAGCTTCTTAAGTTTTGTTGAAGCTGCACTTACCAGGACGAGCAGAAGGTAGGCACTGGGGAGACAGGAAGTGCTTTACTTGCCAGCAAAAATCTGAGCTTCCGACTTACTTTTGCAGCCATTATATATATGGCTGGTCCACACAGTTTCTAGTCAGTAATCATCCCCAGGATGCTGCTACATTTGTAGATACGGTATTCATAATAAGGGTTTTCAGTGCAAAGGTGTGCCTGGGTCCGCTGATACAATTTCACTCTAGCGACGGCTTTACATAAAATGTGTATCCCAGATTTATTACTGAGCCTTTCAGACCTCTGCCTATACCTTCCAGCAGCAAAGTGGATAATGACACCAGACTTTGAATCCTCAGTGGCAGTTACCCAGCATTCTTAGCGGGGCGGTAAATCCCCAAACAATAGTGCGCAGGCGTGATGTCATGCCATGTATGGAGCATGCGCGGAGATTGTGGAGGTGACGGGCGGAGTTTTCTTCCTCGGATCCGCAAACGGTAAGAATGAAGCGGCCCTGAAGGAGCGATGGATCCGGTTGATGAACGGGAAGGCTTCATAAATATGTTTTGTAAGTTTCGGACTCCTAAATAGATTTTTCGGTCCCGTTGTTTGCACAGAGCGAGGCCGCAGCTCACAGCGTTAGGCTGGAGTTAACGGTAGCCATTTTTAATAGCCCCCCCAGTGCAGCGGGGCGCGTGCGCAGTTGCCTTTTTATTTAGCAAATTATTTTTCCAATGATTGAGATTCCAAGAAGTAGTTTCAGAAAGGCCACAACTTGTCCATGAAACTGCATTTGTCATTCAGGCCCAATGACTTACGGATGAAACAGGAACAGTGGTGGAGAAGGCAGTTATGTTCTGCAGTTGCCATGACCTTGTTCCATATCTAGCCCCTTGTGTCCTATCACAGCTCTGTTCAGTGATGGCTTTTGTAAACTTCGTTTGCAGAATACTAGAAGAGGATTTCTCAGAAAATCAAATGAAAATTAAACATCAATCTGAGAGTCATGCTCACATTAACGCTTCAGTTAAACAATGACATACTAACACATTTATATACTTATGCACAGGCACTCTCAAAGCAACTCATACTCACATTCACAATCTGTCTTAAACACACTACAAGCAAGCACACATTAACTCTCATACTCATGCACTTATTGAATCACATGAGCAATCTAATATGTACACACACCCACTCATTTCACATATGCTCACACTCCTGTCACACCAGCAAGCACGCCCACACATTCTCTCTCAAACTCATTCATTCAGATTTAGACACTCACACTCATACTTAATATGCTCATCCCTTTCACTCATTCTCATTACGCTCTTGCTTTCACAATCTCTTCTTATGCATGCACTCAGAATCACTCTCACGCAATCACATTCACTGACACTATTCACTTTCATGCAGTCTCTCACATACACACTCCTACATGCAAATACATATATTCATTCTCACACACAAACACTAATGAGACACCCATATACAGAGTCTTTTTTACATGCTGACAGGTGCATTCACACAGACATGGTGTCACATGCACATAATCACATACTCAACCATGCTCTCTCATCCACACTCATGCATGTGTGCACCCATGTGTATGTTCACGCACACATAGAATCCCTACTGTGTGGAAGTACCCATATGTGTACACATACTGACACTTAAACATACACTCGTACTTGTAAACTTTCACATGCTAGCATATGCTCTTGTTCACACGCACTCTTACACTTACAAACGCACACATTCATGGTCACTCTTGCATAAAGAATAACAATTACGTGGCAGTGAGTTACAGTTGGGTGTGAATTGCAGACTGAAATCTAATCAAGGGGATTGGAGTGGTTTGCATATTGAATAACAGATAATTGGGAATTAGTTGCAGTCTGGAATCTAATCAAGGTGTTCAAGTAGTTTATATACTTCTGAGAGTGAGTTACAAACTGAAGTCTAATTGAGGTGGTTTAATGTGCGGACTGTGCAGTTGGACTGTGGGACTTGGGTGTCCTGTGCATGAAAAAAGTTGGTTTGCAGGTGCAACAGGTAATCAAGGCAAGTAGAAAATTGTTCTTCATTGCTAGAGAAATGGAGTTTAAAAATAGGGAGGTTATGCTGCAGCTGTATAGGGTGCTGGTGAGGCCACACCTGGAGTACTGTGTATAAGTTTGGTCTCCTTACTTGAGAAAGGATGTACTGGCATTGGAGGGGGTGCAGAGGTGTTAAAGTACAGATTTGAGACGGCACAGGGAATCCCTTTATGGACTCAGACCTGTAAAGCCTTGGTTCATCCCGGAGATCGTTCTCTTTGGAAGTCTGGAATAAAAACCTCTTACAGACAGTTTAGTTTAATTTTAGTCATCCCCTTTATTCACTAATAGCATCACTGTTACGACATTACACTGATACCTATAAGCTAAACTAACTAGGTTCTAATAACCTAGGAGAGTAGGGTACTAGCTCTTCAAGTGCCCCGTCAGGCTACTCCGTTGTACTGATACAAAGTGGCTTCCTTTACACAAAAGTTTGCAAAAAAATTGTATGTTCTTAATTAGACAGATAACACTGAAAGACAATAATTCGTAAGGAAGAAAAGTTAATTGACAGATCTGTGTGTGCTTGACCAATCACTCCTCCAGGCCGAGAACTACCCATCAGATGGGAAGAACAAATCCAGCTGAGTTAGGCATCTGCTGGCAAGATAGGTTCCTATAAAGAAATACCAGTCTAAATTAAGTGGGAGATGTCATAAGGTAGGTCAGGCAGCATCCAAGGAGCAGGAGAATCGGCGTTTCTGGCATGAGCCCTTCTTCAGGAAGGCTCATGCCCGAAACGTCGACTCTCCTCCTCCTTGGATGCTGCCTGATCTGTTGCGCTTTTCCAGCAACACATTTTCAGCTCTGATCTCCAGCAGCTGCTGTCCTCACTTTCTCCTCGATGTCATAAGGTAACCTTGCACAGCTTCCATGTCTGATATCATTGTTTTACGAAATGGCTTCTTAGCAAGGAGGGCAAACCTTTGGCCATAAAATGGCTTCCTGATAGATTGTGTCAGAATCTCTTAGAATAATTTTAAGGCTTAGAATAATTTTAAGATGGGAGCAGATTTCTGCTTTTATCTTAAGCACAGAACCATTCTGTACCTGAGGCTGAAATGTTACTGCAAGGTTGTATTTAAAATTAATAATTAGTCTCGAATTAAACATGCCTTCTTTTCAAGTTTGTGATTCAAATAAGACACAAGATCTGACTAGTTAGAATTGACAGTGGGGCAGTCTGTAAGGTGTTCCTATCTTTTTTGCATTCCTTAAGTTCCCCCCTTCTTCTGAGCCTTCTTGCCTGTCTATTTTCTATGCAGTAACTGTGTTCTATAATTCAGCATTACATTTTAGTCTAAATGTTTAAAGACAAGTTTTAAGGCTATAGACTTTCTCAGAGGAGATTCACTAGGTTGATTCTGGAGTTGAGGGGGTTGGGTCATGAGAGATTGAGTGGACTGGAAGAATGTGGGGCGATCTTGTAGAAACATAAAATTATGAAGGAAATAGATAAGGTAAAAGCAATGAGGTGGTTTCCACTGGCAGGTGAAACTAGAACTAGGTGACATAGCATCAAAATAAGGGAGAGCAGATTTAGGATTGAGTTAAGGAAGAACTTCTCTTCCTAAAGGGTTGTGAATCTATGGAGTTCCCTGCCCTGTAAAGCATTTGAGGCTGCCTCATTGAATGTTTTTAAGGCAAAGATAGGCAGATTTTTGATCAGTAAAGTAATTGAGGGTTATGGTGAGCAGTTGAGTAAGTGGAGGTAAAAACAATGACTGCAGATGCTGGAAACCAGATTCTGGATTAGTGGTGCTGGAAGAGCACAGCAATTCAGGCAGCATCCGAGGACAGGCAAAATCGACGTTTCGGGCAAAAGCCCTTCATCAGGAATAAAGGCAGAGAGCCTGAAGC
>NC_057754.1:10362972-10372677 GCF_004010195.1 Chiloscyllium plagiosum
GACCTATTGTACTCTATGCTACTCTCTCCCCACCCCCACCCTCCTCTAGCTTATCTCTCCATGCTTCAGGCTCTCTGCCTTTATTCCTGATGAAGGGCTTTTGCCCGAAACGTCGATTTTGCCTGTCCTCGGATGCTGCCTGAATTGCTGTGCTCTTCCAGCACCACTAATCCAGTTGAGTAAGTGGAGCTGAGTCAATGAAAAAAATCACCCATGATCTTATTAACTGGTGGAGCACGGTCAAGTGGCCAGATGGCCTACTCCTGCTCCTATTTCTTGCATTCTTAATAACAGATACCTGGGAATGGGTTACGGACTGGAATCTAATTGAGGGGTCACGGTGGTTTTTGTACAGAGTCTCAGTTCCTTGGGAGAGAGTTACAGTCTGGAATCTAATCAAAGCTATTTATGCTGCACTTTATTGAATGTGACCTTGATTCAAGGACTATACTGTCCCCTCACCTTTGGAATTCAGCTCATTTGTCCGTGTTTGAACTAAGACCGGAGGTCAGTAGCTAAGTGGTCCTGACAGAACCCAAACTCTGCATCACTGGCAAGTGCTATTGGATGTCACTGTTAGTGACACCTTCCATAGCTTTACTAATGGTCAAGAGTATACTGAAAGGGTGATTAATGGTTCGGTTGGATTTGTCCTGCTACCTGTGTGCAGGACATACATGCCATTGCTGTAACTGGAAGAACTGAGCAGTTGTGAAAACCTGAGTGCATCTCTTATCACATGCCGAGCAGGTGAATAGTCTCTTACTTGTGTGAACTCAGCAGATGAATGAACTGAGAGAATCCTTTTCCATACTCTCGCCAGTATGGATGTGTTGATGTATCAGCAAGTTGTGAGACCATGTGAATCCCTTCCCACACTCAAAGCAGGTAAGCCATTTCTGTCCAGTCTGAGCTTGCTGCTATCCCAGCAAACTTGCTATCTGAATAAATCCCTTCCCATGCACAGGACAAATAAATGGCCACCCCCCACAGTGTGAATTTCTTGTTGTGTAGTGAGGCTGACTGTCTGAAACTCTTTCCACAGGAAGTGCAGTGGAACGGTTTCTCCTCAGTGTGAGTGACGTGTTTCTGGAGGCTGCATAAACATGGTTATGAGCAAAGGAACTCATTTTCTCACAAACTTGAGTTTTTTGAAGAAATAACCAAGAAGATTGCTGAGAACAGAGGAGTAGACATTGTTTACTTGAACTTTAGTAAAATTTTTGACAAGGTCTAGCGTGGTAGACTAATCAGTGAAGTTAGGTCACACAGGATTTCGGGTGAGCTTGCCAATTGAATGCAAAATTGGTTTATCGACAGACAGAAGGATGATGGAGGGTTGTTTTCGGACTGGAAGCCTGTGACCATTAGTATTCTACAGTGATCGGTGCTGGGTCCACTCTTGTTTGTCATTTATGTAAATAATCAAGATGAGAATATAGGAAGCATGGTTAGTAAGTTAACATTTGGCACCAAGATTGGCCTAGTGAATGGTTAACTCGGATTACAAAGAGATCTTGATCAATTGGGTCAGTGGGCTAAAGAGCGCGTTGGATAAATGTAAGTTTTTACATTTTGGTAAAACAAACAAAGGCATGACTTATATAATGAAAAGCAGGGCCTTGGGTAGTGCTGCAGAACAGAGACCTAGTGATTCAAGTACATAATTCTTTGTAGTTTACATCACATTTGGATAGGCTGGTCAAGAATGCTTTTAGCATACTTGCCTTCTTTGTTCACACCTTTTGAATAAAGGAGTTGGGTTGTCATGTTGAAGTACAGGATATTGGTGAGACCTCTTCTGGAATACTGTGTGCAGTTCTGGTCTCCTTGTTATAGAAAAGATATTAAGCTGGAGAGGGCTCAGAAGAGACTTACAGGGACATTGCTGGGAATGGAAGGTTTGAGTTATAAGAAGAGGTTGGAGGGACTGGAACTTTTTCACTTGAGCATAGGAGGTTGAGAGGTGAATTTACAGAAGTTTTTAGAATCATGAGGTATTGGTAGGGTGAATGGCATGTGTCTTTTCCCTCTGGGGGATTTCAAGGCTAGGGGGCATATATTTAAGGTGAGTGGAGAAATATTTATAAAAGATATGCAGGGCCAATGCTTCTACAAAGGTCATGGTTCATTTGTGGAATGAACGTGCAGAGGAAGTGGTGGATGTGGGTACAGTTAAAATGAATTTAAATAAGTAGATGAATCAGAAATGTTTGGAGGGATATGGGCCAAGTCCAGATGGGTGGAACTAGTTGAGTTTGAAATTATGGTTGGCACAGACTGGTTGGACTGAAGCGTCTGTTTCTGTGCTCTGTCTCTGTGACTCTAATCTAATTTACGTCTAATTTTATTACTGGAGCATGAGCAAGGCTAAAAAAGGCCAGCATTCACTGGCTGTACTGCTATGACAGCTCTCCCACAGTGCTGTTCAGTGAGGAGTTACAGGATTGTCAGACAGCAGCTATGAAGAACCAGCGATACGCATCCACAAAAGGAAAGTGGAGTGCCTGGAAGTGGGGTTTATAGGTGATGGTTCCCTATACGTGCTAGCCTTGATTTTCTTGGAGACAGCATCTGTCAAAGTTATTCCTGTGATGTAGAAGAAATTGTGTCCTTAAGTATCCCATTGTCTCTCCTCCTGTCGAGGGCTGAGACTTGTGAAGGCCCAGGGCAGGCAATGGGTCCCCTTCCCTGAAGGATATTCACGAACTTGAGTTTTTAAGACAATCCAGTAACATTTCTTGGTCACTACTTCGGAGTGTCTTACTCACACGATTCCAGATTGAATTAACTCCATTTCACAATCTCCTGTTGCGTCTTAAATAGTTCTTTCTCACCTGTTCATGATGCAAATTTGTTTTACAGGGAATCACAGAAGCACATTTATTATCAAGAATTCCAAACAAACATTCTTTCAAGATCTGTGAGTGAGTCAATTCATCAGAACTTGATAACCATTGGATTTTCAACATTTGTCTGTTCTGCTTGTGGGAAAAGATTTCAAACATCGGTGTGACTGGAAATATACCAAGACACATACGTCCAAGCGAATGTTCCAGTGAACTGACCGTGGAAAGAGCTGTAACTAGTTACACAGACTGAGTGAGCGTGTTCTAGCGAACTGACCGTGGACAGATCTTGAACCAGTTGCATAGTCTGAATACCTTCACAGTATTCATAGTGGGGAGAAACTGTATCCCTGTCCTGTGTATGCGTGAGGAGTCAGCGGATAAATCAATATGGAGAGGCATGAGCACACCTGTACCATAGAGAAACCCTGGAAATGTGCAGATTGTGGGAAGGGATTCAAATACCCATCCCTGCTGGAAACCCATCAACGCAGTCACACTGGGGAGAGGCCGTACACCTGCTCTGTTTGCAGGAAGGGATTCACTCTGTCATCTGACCTTCTGAAACATGAACGCACTCACACTGGGGAAAGACCATTCATCTGCCCTGAGTGTGGGAAGGGATTCAGTGACTCATCCAACCTGCTGAAACACCAGCAAATTCACACTGGGGAGAGGCCATTCATCTGCTCTGAATGTGGGAAAGGATTCACTCTGTCATCTGACCTTCTGAAACACGAACGCATTCACACTGGGGAGAGGCCATTCATCTGCCCCGAGTGTGGGAAGGGATTCAGTGACTCATCTAATCTGTGGAGACACCAGCGCGTTCACACTGGGGAGAGGCCATTCATCTGCTCTGAATGTGGGAAAGGATTCACTCGGTCACCCCACCTGCTGAAGCACCAGCGAGTTCACACTCGAGAGAGACCATTCATCTGCCTAGAGTGTGGGAAGGGATTCAGTGATTCATCCTACCTGCTGACACACCAGCGAGTTCACACTGGGGAGAAACCATTCCCCTGCTCTGAGTGTGGGAAGGCATTCTCTCAGTTATCCAACCTCAGGGCACACCAACTCGTTCACACTGATGAGAAACCTTTCAAATGTTCGCTCTGTGAGAAAAGCTATAAACGCAGACGTGAAGTGCTGACACATCAACGCATTCACACTGGGGAGAGGCCATTTCCCTGCCCTGAGTGTGGTAAACGATTTGTACATTCAAAAAATCTTCTGAAACACCAACGAATGCACGCTGGTGAGAAGTTGTTACCTGCTCCTTCTTGGGAAAGGATTTACTCAGTCATCCAACCTGTTGAGACACCAGCAAGTTCACAAGTGACTGTAGAGCAGGCACCTGTTGCTGCTGTTGTTGTTCTTAATGAAACTTTTCCTCATGTCAACACTGCATCTTTTTCCCAAAACCTTAACTCTAGCTCCCCAATGCTTGGACCATCACAGAATGGAAACAATGTTTTATTTCTCTACCTTAACTAAACCTGTCAATAACTTGTACACTTGAGGCATGGTGACTGGGACTAGACTCTAGTTCAGTCCTAAAGAGAACTTTTAAAAAAAATCACACACCACCAGGTTATTGTCCAACTATTTCCCACAGCCGGTCCCTCCTCCCTACCTTTTATCCTAGCCTGTTTGGCACACCCTCTTCCTTCCTGAAGGGCTTATGCCCAAAACATCGATTCTCCTGCTCCTTGGATGCTGCCTGACCCGCTTCGCTTTTCCAGCAACGCATTTTTCAGCTCTGATGAAGGAGCTCTGAAAGCTAGTGCTTCCAATTAAACCTGTTGGACTATAACCTGGTGTTGTGTGATTTTTAACTTTGTACACCCCAGTCCAACACCAGCATCTCCAAATCATGACTACCATCGACACCTTTAAAAAGGTCAATATCTTTTCCCTGATTTTCTTCTCTATCTCGATTTATGAAGTTCAAGGTTCCATATGTTTTGCTCACAGCTCTCTCAATGTGTCCTGTCATCTGTATAGTGTCCCTACCTTGCAGCCAGAAGATCTGGTTTCAAGCCCTTTCTGCTCTGGAGCTGTTAGAGCAGTTTCATCTTTTTCTTAACTGATGATTGAACCATGTCCATTGGGGTCTGTTTTTGCTGAAGGTAATGAACTCCAGCTCAGTTAAACAGACTACCAGGGTGGGGTGGAATAATAAACTCAAGTTCATTTCTGCAATAAACTTGTTAATTTGTACAATAGATCTGTGTAGTCGGCATTCATTTGTAAATTGGATTGATTCATTTGTGGGATTCTCAAACTCGTTAAAAGTAAACTAGCTGACTTTACTTATGCATTTCAGTCCCATTTAAACCTTCTGTTGATCTGTATGAAAATTGTGTTCCCATGTGAAATAAATTTGTATATGGTTACAGAAGCCTGTGTTCTGTTGTCTAAATGAACCTGTATTGTAGCTGCTGCTGGTTTGAACCACAGCTTTGCCTCTGTATAGATTTTAAATCTGGGGCCATTGTGGATGAGATGGGGGAGGAGAGGGACAGACTAAACTATTGAGCTGCTGCTTTCTCCCACACCACCTCTCTCTTTCCCCCTATAATCTCACAAAGATGCTTCTTGGAGTTCTCCATACCTAGGGAAGGGGTGCTCCATTTGATTAGATTAGATTACATTACATTACATTAGATTACATTACATTACAGTCTAGGGAAGGGGTGCTCCATTTGGAGGCAGCTGGGAGCTGATGGATGAGCTGGGATTTGGGCAGAGAGAGATCTTTGAGTGACAGAGCCGAAGGCATTTCAAGTAGGTCGTGGCAGCCATAGCCGCTCCTGCCATGTGGATGAACCAGGAGGTGAGTATCAGCAGGTTTCTGTCAGTATGTGTGTGGGTACTGTTGGAATCTCAATGCCAGCGTTGAATCTTTGCCACCCCCTGAATCATCCCGACTGACGTAAACTTTGGGAACATGGTCTGTCCCTCATGAGAGAAAGGGAATGTGAGAAACCACAGAAAGAGAGCTAGGATCCACTTGAATGTTGGGTATCCCTTCATGAGTCTCTTCTCTGTCTTTCCTTCCCTCCTTTGAATCTTTGCCACCCCCTGAATCATCCCGACTGACGTAAACTTTGGGAACATGGTCTGTCCCTCATGAGAGAAAGGGAATGTGAGAAACCACAGAGAGAGAGCTAGGATCCACTTGAATGTTGGGTATCCCTTCGTGAGTCTCTTCTCTGTCTTTCCTTCCCTCCTGTCGGGGTCTCTCTGGCTTTTTTCCTTTTCTTTCTCTGTCTATTTCTCATTCTTCCTTTCTCTGTCTCTTCTTCAGTCCGTCTGTCTCTCTTGTTTTCCCTCTCTCTGCCTTCCTGTCTAGCTCATGCTGTCTTGCTCACTCCCTCATTTTTTTCATCTTTTGTCTCAGTCACTCAGTCTCTTCCATCTGGAGCAAAACTCCAACTGAAAATAATAGACCTCCTTCAGCTGATAGGGAACTCCAGTAAACGTGGCTCTGATTCAGCTCTAACATTACACTTCAGTTTATGGGAAGGAATTGAGATGCTAATGCTGTTTGCACACAGCAGAAACAATGTCTGGACTCTACAGCTGGTTCTTTGCTGTAAAATATTTGAGAATATTGAGATGCAGCTACAGCCACCCCTCTGTCTTTGGTTCTGGATGTGGATTTATGTCTCAAATTCTACCTGTGATGCAACGACACTCATTAATGTTGGATCATTTTGAATACAATTGAATATAGAAAAGGTCTCCTTCATCCTATAAATAGCCAAGAAGTTAGACTATTTGACAGATCTCGCTCACCTTTGATAAATTGTGCCCAAAGGTGATTAGACTGTGTATAAAATATTTTGGTGCACTCCTTCATTGCTTCCACATCTTGTGTTTGATTGTATGACAGATAATCCGAGACTGTGCACTCTGGTTTGAGATATCCCAGCCAGGGATGACATTCTCCCACTAACTGTCCTGTTGAGACTTGTAACAATGTTGTAAGCTTCCTTGTGATCACCTCATTTTTTTAAACCATGGAGGATACATGCCAGTTTCTTCAATTTTTTCTTTATGCAGCATCTTTACCAATCTGGTGAACCTTTAGTAGGAGTTTAACACTGGTAAATATGTAGTTTTGTAGGTGAGACGACCAAAACTGCTCGCAACACTTCAAGGCTCTACATAACTGAAGCAAGCCGTACTCTGCTTACAATAAAGGTCAACCTGCTGTCATGGTCACAAAGCATGAAGAGACACACAAACCAGTATAGATTTTCTAAAAAAAATAATTATTTTAAAGTGGAATGTTGTATGAAAGTGGATACTACCAATTGCAATGTATGCAAGTTGTCAAATGGGACCTTGATCATATAGGCTGAGGAGTGACAGATGGAATTTAATCTACATAAATGTGAGGTGCTACATTTTGGTGGGGTAAATCAGAGCAGGACTTAAACACTCAATCAAAAGGTCCTGGGGAGTGTTGTTGAACATAGAGACTTGGGAGTGTAGGAACATTGTTCCTTGGAATGGGACTTGCAGGTAGACAGGATAGTGAAGGCGGCATTTACTACATGTGCCCTTATTTGTCAGCACATTGAGTATAGGAGTTGGGATGTCATGTTGCAACTGTACAGGGCATTGGTTCAGCCACTTTTGGAATAGTGTCATGCTCAATGGTTAGCACTGCTGCCTCACTGTGCCAGTGACCTGGGTTCAATTACAGGGTGACTGTGCAAACTCCACATGTTCTCGCCATGACTGCGTGGATTTCTTCCAGGTGCTTAATTTTCTTCTTACAATCCAAAGTTTTGCAAGTTATGAGGATTGACTATGCTAAATTGCCTATAGTGTTCAGGGATGTGCAGGTTAGGTGCGTTAGCCAAGGGAAATGCAGGGTTATGGAAATAAGGTAGGGGATGGGTCTGGGTGGATACTCTTCGGAGGGTCGGTGTGAATTTGATGGACCAAATGGCCTGCTTCCAAACTGTAGGGAGTCTATGGAATTCTGGTCTACCTCCAGTCAGAAGGATGTTGTGTAAGTTGAAAAGGTTCATAAAAGAATTAGAAGGATGGAGCCAGGGTTGGAGCTCTCTGGAGAGGCTGAATAAGCTGGAGTGGTTTTCCCTGGAGATTTGTAGGCTGTGGGGTGACCTTATAGAAATTTATAAATCATGAGGGGCATGGATAGGGTGACTAGTCAAGATCTTTTCCACTTCAAAACTAGATGGCATAGGATAAAGTTGAGAGGGGAAATATTGTAAAGGGGCCCTCTGGGGCAACCTTTTCATGCAGAGGGTGGTGTGTGTGTGGAATGAGTTGCCAGGGTCAGAGGAGGTGGTTCAGGCTGGTAAAATTATGGCATTTAAAAGGCATCTGAATGCATATGTGAATAGGAAGGTTTAGTGGGAAATGGACCAAATGCTGACAAATGGGATTAAAATAATTTGGGGTAAAAACCAAAACAAACTGTAGATGCTGTAAATCAGAAACAAAAACAGAAATTGTTGGAAAAGTTCAGCAGGTCTGGCTTCATCTTGGAGGGAATTAAGAGTTAACACCAAATTTTGTGTACAGCCCCCTGATGTTTCACAAGCCCAGTTCTGCACCATCCCCAGTTTTGTGCCTCCCAATCTGTGCCTCCCATACTTCCAGTTTTGCAACCCCTAACACTGCTTTCCTTTGTAACCACAATTTTGTGCGCCACCCCCCCCCCCAATTGATGCACTGCCTCATTTTTTACCCCACCATGCCTTCACCTGACCCCAATTATAGAGCACTGATAATGTTCTGTGCACCTAGCCCAATTTTGCAGAGCCCCCAAAACTTTTGCACATCCCCATGTTTTGTGCCCCTGCCAATTTTCCAGACAAGTGCCTCTGTACTGTCTATAGGAATGAGCCTGACTTTCCAGTTGCTTGCCATTTCAATGAACCATTTTGTTCCCATTGTGAACATTTAATTCCTGGAGCTGCTGCAATGATCCACTGAAGCTTCACGCAAGCTCAAAGAACAACACCTCATTTTCACTTTGGTTTACAGCCCCTCAGTCTGAATCCTCAATCTTCAGAAACTGACTCCATGGTGTTTCAACTCCATTTTTCTTACATGTCAATCCCTGCGCCACCTCCGCCGTACACACAGTCTTGTCTGGTTTGCTTTGCCCTGAGAAGAGAGGATCCATTCTTTCACATCTTACCTTAAAACTATGATTTGGAGATGCCGGTGTTGGACTGGGGTGTACAAATTCGGAGCGACGCTCCTTCATCAGGTGATTGTGGAGGGCTCGATCGTAACACAGAATTTATAGCAAAAATTTGCAGTGTGATGTAACTGAAATTATACATTGAAAAACTGATTGTCTGTTAAGCCTTTCATCTGTTAGAATACAGTGATAGTTTCATTTCTTTCGTGTGTAAATCACAAAACCCTTATATTTAAAGTTGCATTCTTGGGTTAGCTGTTAACAATAGTGATAGCTAGACAATATATTGAAGGTGTTAGCCCCCTGTGTTCTCTGTCTATGACCTGATGTTCAGATTGATTCTAATCTAAAAAGTGAGATAACAGAGTTTTACATAAATTCATGCAGTTTTTGAGCTCAGAGTTCTACGTGAACGTATGCAGTTTTTGAGCAAAGTGCAATGTAACTCTGCAAGTACAAATTCACCCCACAAAATATATGTGTGCATGTGGGTCTTTGTCTGTCTATGTGTGTCTGTGTGTCTGTCTGGGGTGGGGGTTGTGAGTGTGAGAAAGTGTGTGTGTAGTGAGTGCAGAGTGTCTTAAGTCTGTGAGGGGGTGCATGTATGAGTGTGGGAGTGTGTGTGTCTGTAAGGGTGTGTGTGGGTGTCTGTGTGCG
>NC_057754.1:10373614-10374704 GCF_004010195.1 Chiloscyllium plagiosum
TTGGCATATTGGGGTGCAAATTTGGTCCCCATGGCTGTTCCGTGTGTCTGGATGAAGAATTGGTTGTCAAAGGTGAAGACGTTATGATCGAGGATAAAGCGGATGAGTTGTCGGACGGTGTTTGGAGACTGGCAGTTGTTGGTGTTGAGTACTGAGGCTGTTGCTGCGATGCCATCCTTGTAGGGGATGCTAGTGTAGATGCGGAAACATCCATTGTGACGAGGAATGTTCCCGGTTCGACTGGTCCGTGGGTGCTGAGTTTCTGTAAGAAATCCATAGTGTCGCGACAGAAGCTGGCGATCCCCTGTACAATAGGTTTCAAGATGCCTTCCACATAGCCAGTTTTCACCCAAAACATATTAAAACAGCCATTCCCTATGGACAAGCCCTACGCATACACCGGATCTGCTCAGATGAGGAAGGACGTGATGGACACCTGGAAGTACTCAAGCTTGCCCTCACAAGAATGGCGTACGATGCTCAACTCATCGACGGCCAGTTCCGACGTGCCACAGCAAGGAACCGTAATGACCTCCTCAGGAGACAGACAGGTGCTGCAACCGACAGGATACTCTTCGTTTACGCCATGTTCTTCGTGACCTGCAACACATTATCAATGAGGATGAGCACCTCACCAAGACCTTCCCCACACCTCCACTACTTGCCTTTAAACAACCGCCAAACCTCAAACAGATCATTGTTTGGAGCAAACTGCCCGGCTGTCAGGACAACTCCATACAATCCTGTCACGGTGGATGCTGCAAGACATGTCAGATTGTGGACGTAGATACCACTATTACACGTGGGAACACCTCCCACCTTGTACATGGCAAGTACTCATGTGACTCAGCCAATGTTGTCTATCTTACACGTTGCAGGCAAGGATGCCCGGAGGCATGGTACATTGGGGAAACCAAGGATGCCCGGAGGCATGGTACATTGGGGAAACCGAGCAAAAGCTACGACAACGGATGAATGGGTACCGCACAACAATCAACAGACAGGAGGGTTCCCTCCCAGTTGGGGAACACTTCAGTGGTCCAGGACATTCAGCCTCGGACCTTCGGGTGACCATCCTCCAAGGTGGACT
>NC_057754.1:10375188-10405896 GCF_004010195.1 Chiloscyllium plagiosum
ACAATCAATTTTTCAATGTATAATTTCAGTTACGTCACACTGCAAATTTTTGCTATAAATTCTGTGTTACGCTCGAGCCCTCCACAATCACCTGATGAAGGAGCATCGCTCCGAAAGCTAGTGTGCTTCCAATTAAGCCTGTTGGACTATAACCTGGTGTTGTGTGATTTCTACCTTAAAACCATTTTATATCCCTTTTCACAATCACAAACAAGTGCTTTGTCTTTTGCATTGGGCCTCTGCACCAACTACAGTCTATCCTCTGTCTTGTCCACGAAAGTAAAAAGTCATTTTACAACACTTTTCAGTTTTGAAGAAGCCATATAAGATTTGAAAAATTAACTCTGCTTCTCATTCCACAGATGCGGCCATATCTACTGAGTTAGGAGAAAGTGAGGACTGCACATGCTGGAGATCAGTCAAAGAATATGGTGCTGGAAAAGCACAACCAGTCAGACAGCGTCCGAAGAGGAGGAGAGTCGACGTTTTGAGCGCAAGCTCTTCATCAGGAATGAGCACTTCCTGATGAAGGGCTTAATGCTTGAAACATAGAGTCTCCTGCACCTCGTATACTGCCTGACCGACTATGATTTTCCAGCACCATGCCTACTGAGTTTCTCCACCAGACTCTTGTTTGTAGCAGTTTTCCAACACACAAAGCTTTTTGCTTTTATTTTAACAAATGCTTGCCCAAGTCTTGGACCTACATACCATCTGCCTGTTTCCATTTAAAAGCAGGAGCTAGGAAAATCTATTACAGCCGGTAAATTAGGCAGCAAAGTATATGGACGTGGAATTTGTGGAAAGAAGTAAATGGCAGAGAGAAAAGTGTATGTGCAGGAGGAATTGCAAATTTGTGCAAGAATCTTTTTATTTCAAAAGTGTAATTTATTCATGAAAAAAATACATACATAGTTACGAAAGAAATTCCATTTTGTACAATGGCAAATAAAGAAATCAAAAGAAAATTGGAGTTGGACTCTATCTAATAAACAAAATAAATATAAATATTATATTTACATATATCTGAGGCATCGGGAGAGTTCTGAAAAATTAACTTTTACAGAAAGACCTTACACGGTGGTCCTTCTCACTGTGCTTTGATGGCAGCTGCCCCAAGCTTTACTGCATTCCTCAG
The DNA here is from genome assembly GCF_004010195.1 of Chiloscyllium plagiosum. NCBI lineage: Eukaryota > Metazoa > Chordata > Chondrichthyes > Orectolobiformes > Hemiscylliidae > Chiloscyllium > Chiloscyllium plagiosum. Next base: position 10,376,327 of record NC_057754.1, read on the forward strand.
CATGTAGTCCTCAACCTTTGAATGTGCCAGTTTGCAACACTCTGTCGGGGTCAGCTCCTTGTTCTGGAAGACCAACAAGTTTTGGGCAGACAAAAGAGCATCTTTCACAGAATTAATGGCAGTTGATGTTTGTCTCTGTGTGCATCCTAGGGAACAGACTGTAGAGCACAGAGTCCCATGTCACGGAGCTACTCGGGACAGACCTCGACAAAAACCACTGCATCTTTCTCCAGACTTCCTTTACAAAGGCACATTCTAGAAGGAGATATGTAATGGTCTCTTCCCCCATGCAGCCACTTTGAGGGTAATGTGTGGTGGCACAGACTGGGCATACATGAAGGATCTCATAGGTAATGCCTCTTTCACCACCAGCCAAGCAATATCTTAGTGCTTGTTGGAGAGTTCTGATGATGAGGCACTCAGCCAAATGACTTTGACAGTCTGCTCAGGGAACCATGCGAGAGGATCCACCCTCTCCTTTTCCAGCAGGGTCTCAAAGGTGCTTCGTGCTGACCACTTCCTGATGGGCTTGTGATCAAAGGTGTTTTTCTTTGCAAACGTCTCCATGAAGGATATGTGATATGGAAAGGTCCAACTAGTTCCTTTCAAAACCATCAAGAACACAGCAGCCCCGAATCCTATATTGCAAGCAACACAGTCATCGCTCTCGCTCTAACCCAGAGCAGCATTTTGCTTCCTAGCTTTCCTGGGATCTAGCCGCCATTGGCTGGGCCACAGCAGACTTTGTCCAGCCCTACCCACCTTTCAACTGAGTGACTTGTCAGGGCAGTTAGAAATCAGCCAGTACTCTGAACAGGTCTGGTCTCCGTGTTACAGGAAGGATATTGTTGAGCTGGGGACAGTTCAGAAGAAATTTCCTCGGATGTTGGCAAGAATGGAGGGTTTGAGTTGTAAGGAGGGGCTGGATAGACTGATACGTTTTTCACTGGAGCGTAGGAGGTTGAGGGGTGACCTTACAGAGGTTTATAAAATCATGAGGGGCACAGACAAAGTGAATAGTAGGTGTCTTTTCCTTAGGGTGGGGATTTCATGACTAGGGGCATATTTTTAAGGTGAAAAGGGAAAGATTTAAAAAACACAAGAGGGGCAATTTGTTTTTACACTGAAAGTGGTTTGTGTGTGGAATGAGCTTCCAGAGGAAGTGGTGGATGCAGGCACAGTTACAAAGATTAAATGACATTTGGACAGGTGCATGAACAAGAAATATTTGGAGGGATATGGGCCAAGAACAAACAGGTGGGACTAGTTTAGTTTGGGATTTTGTTCAGCATGGACTGGTTGGACCGAAGGGTCTGTTTCTGCGCTGTATGACTCTCCAACCACATTGCTCTGGGTCCAGTATTACATGTAGGCCAGACCAGTTACGGGCAGTAGATTTCTTTCTTGGATAAGCAATGATGGTTGCCGCAGTCTCCATTATACGTGATTAGTTTTTTCGGTTCAGATTCGTGGATTAAATTTCAATCCCAGCAGCTGCTGTCCCCAGAACTTGCGCCTGGGCCTCTGGATTCCTCATTCAGTGAGTTGACTACAGCTTGATCCCTGGCTTGCCTCACATCAAAACTGACCCCCCCCCCATTCCCCATCCAAACCTCAAGTCCATTGTGAGGGAGTTTTCAAAAGTACAGTAGACACCAACACCAGCTACAGTAGGGGATAGTGTTGGGGCCAGGGTAATTTACAATGTAGTTGTTGTAATCATCCTGTTTGACTAGGTTACAACGCACTGCTTGGGCCTGGTGTGACTTGAACCCGGGCCTCATGAGCCCTTTATTCACAATCTGTATTCGTGACTTTGACGCAAGGGAGAGGAGCTATCACCAAGTTTGCCGATGCCATAAAAGTAGGTGGTGTGGGTAAAAAAAACTTGGCAGATGGGATGTAATGTGGGGTGATGCACTCGCCAGGAAGAGGAGCTGAATATTATTTAATTGGAGAAAGACTGCAGAAAATTACAGAGCGGGCAAAGTCTTTTCCCTGGGGTGGAGGAGTCCAGAACTAGAGGGGCATGGGTTTAGTGTGAGAGGAGAAAGATATAAAAGAGAACTAAGGGGCAACTTTTTCACGCAGAGGATGGTACGTGTATGGAATGAGCTGCCAGAGGAAGTGGTGGAGGCTTGTACAATTACAACATTTAAGAGGCATTTGGATGGGTATATGAATAGGAAGGGTTTGGAGGGATATGGGCCAGGTGCTGGCAGGTGGGACTAGATTGGGTTGGACCGAAGGGTCTGTTTCCGTGCTGTACATCTCTATGACTCTATTTATTTGTAGCAATCTGTGGCAGCAAGGCCAGTCCCATCTTTCACAACACTAAGGACAGGTAGAACCTCAGTATGTCCTGACACTTGGTGTTTGCATATTGAGGAACTGCACACAGCTTGATGCAGCCAAGCAGCGTTGCCATCATGATGAGGGCAACATTGGGGACAGTCTCCCCTCTCCATGCAGAGCTTTGTACATGGTGTCCCTGTGAAAGTGGTCCATCTTAAATAGAAAAAGAAATTGCTGCAAAAGCTCAGCAGGTCTGGCAACACCTATGGAGAGATATCAGAGTTAAAGTTTCGGGTCGAATGATCCTTCCTCAGAACACGGATCTTACATAGATCAGTGCAGGAATTACATAGGGGAGGCATAATCGCATGAGAACAAGTGCAAAATGGCTTAATGTGAATAGCACGTTAATTGGAGGGGCTATCAGTGGGCTGAGAGAAAAAAAATCTTATTTATTTACTTATTTATTTTACTTGTCTTAGTCCTAAATGACATTTCCCCACCCCACCCCGTACAAACAGGGACTAAAATCTTCCTTGTATCCACCCCGTCTCTCCCTTTAGGTGGTTTGCAGGGATTTCAATGAGATTCCCTCTCAGAAAGAGAGGAGGAAAATGAATAGATTTTACAAAGTGACCTCCCCTCCCCCAGAATCTGAGCTGGGCCAGGAAGAGGGGGGGAGGGGCAACCCATCGAACGGCTTCTCTGGCCCGCGCAGGCAACCCGTCGCCCTGGAAACCTCGGCTCGAGGAGGGAGAAGAGGGGGCGAGATACCGGGTGCGGGCGGGGCTGCCGTGTCGCGTGCATGTCGCCGCCCAGCACCGTGATTCCATTGGCTGTTTCTACTATCAATCGTGTCAACGGACCAATAGAAAAGGTTCGGACGCAGGAAGCCTCCGTCCTCCAGCCAATCAGAGCCTCATATTGTCTGAATGTGGACGTTGGACAATGAGTTTCTGAAGCTGCTCCGCAAAGGCGCAGCTGGTGCTCCTCTGTCTCTCTGAATGAAAATTGAGCTTCACCCAGGCTGAAACCTCCTCTTCTATCTGACCTCTGTGAGCACAATGCTTTATTTTCTCTCCCTTTCCACTCAATTTCTCGTGGTGCTAGACCTAATTTTAGGGACTGAACCCAGAGAGCTAACAAGTGTAGTAGGGAAGCAATTTGGTGAGAGCGATCATAATACAAAGATTTAAGATAGTCATGGAAAAGGACAAAGATGGGGCAGAAATAAATATTCTGAATTGGTGGCAGACCAGTTTGATGAGACATTTTGATATGATAAAATAGCACCTTGCCAAAGTGGCTGGGAGCAACTACTTGTAGGTAAACTTAAAATAGAACAGTGGGAGTCTTTCCAAAAGGAGAAGGGTGGGAGCCACAGTCCAGAGAATTCTGGATGTACAGGATTGGATAAGGAAAACAACGGAAAACGTATGGAAGATACTGAGGGCTCAGAACATCATAAGTTTTCAAGACATATTGAAAATGCAGTAGGTTACTTTAAACGAAATGAGGAAAGTGAAAAGGAGCATGAAAAAAATGCATTGGTAGGTATAGTAAAGAAGGAAATCCTGGACAGGTTGAAGGAATAATCTTCATAATTGTGCTTTTAATATCACAGTCAGATTCAGATACAAGGATAATATCTGCTATCCTGTGTGTTTGGTCAGATTGCTTGAGATTTTAACACACAAGTAATAATTAAACTATTAAATTCTCCAGTTGTAAATAATTGTAAAACAATATGGAAAAAAAATCTACAATTTTATTTGGATTTCTGACCAAGAAGGAGGGAGGTTTAGAGGGATTGGGATTTACAGCTTTGGGGACCAAGAAGAAAAATTGTTCCACAGAATCTGGAATTATCCGTTCTGAATTTCTATCCTATTCTGACAGTGATAACCTTTGTAAACTCCTTTTCCAGTAGATTAGGAGAGGATTAGAAACAGCCAAACCAAACATCATCAAGATCTGATAGAAACCACTTGATTCATCAGGAGCTGAATATGATCAGTATTTGAATGTGTTCATCTGGTTTATCAGTGGGACGATATTTCAAACACCAGTGTGACTGGAAAAACACCGAGATAAATACACACGAGTGTTCCAGTGAACTGACTGGAAAGAGCTTTAACCAGTTGCACAGCCTGAAAGAAATCACATCATTCACAGCAGGAGAAACCATACAGTTTGTCAACAAGAGAGCGACACAAGGACAACGGCACTATGGAGAAACCATGGAAATGTGGGGACTGTGGGAAGGGATTCAAATACCCATCCCGGCTGGAAACTCATCGACGCAGTCACACTGGGGAGAAACTGTGGAAATGCGAGGACTGTGGAAAGGGATTCAATTACCCATCTCGGCTAGAATCTCATCGACACAGCCATACTGGAGAGAAGCTGTTCACCTGCACTGTGTGTGGGAAGGGATTCAGTCAGTCAGCCAATCTGCTAAAACACCAGCTTATTCACACTGAGGAGAGGCCTTTCTGCTGCAGAGACTGTGGAAGGAGGTTCAGGCAGTCATCCAACCTCACTACACACCAACGGGTTCACACTAAGGAGAGACCATTCATCTGCTCCGTGTGTGGGAAGGGATTCATTCAGTCAGCTACCCTGCTGACACACCAGCGTATTCATTCTGATGAGAGGCCATTCAGCTGCAGTTACTGTGGGAAGAGGTTCAGGAATTCAGGCCACCTCACTGTACACCACCGAACTCACACTGGGGAGAAGCCATTTATCTGCTCCCAGTGTGGCAAGGGATTCACTGATTCATCTGCCCTGCTGACACACCAGCGAATTCACACCGGACAGAGGCCATTCACTTGCACTGAGTGCGGGAAAGGGTTTGCTCATTCATCGAATCTAGTGGTACATCAGCGAGTTCACACTGGGGAGAGGCCGATCACCTGCACTGAGTGTGGAGAGGGATTCACTCAGTCATCCCAACTGCTCAGACACAAGCAAGATCACAAGTGACTGCAGGGAATGGATTCTGTTCTGAACCATAATGAGGACTGAGCCCCTTACATCCTGACAGTTTGGATTTCTTTCTGCTGCTGTTAATAATTCTTGTATCTGGATAGGAGTTTAACATTTTGCATCGATGGCTGATTTTATTCTTGTGACTACAATGTCCTTTTAAGAACCACTGTATATGATCTTTCTCCGTAATTCAGGAACAACAGTACTCTGAACTCAATCCTAAATTTTAATTTGCTACAAATTCTACATTCAGTGTCTGAAAGGTTCCACTGATTGATGTCTCCAATGAGAAAGTGCTGATGCATTCTTGCTCACAATTCTCAGTGACCTGTGCATTCCCACAGAGCAGGAAGAAAGGGAATGGGAATTGGTGGAGAATCAAGAATCTCCAAATATTACCCCTCTGTCTGGTACAGAAATCCCCTCAGCACAGGAATGGAGATAAATCCAATCCGAGTAACGGGATGGAGCGAATCATTGTATAATAACCTTGCAAAACTTTCAGAAATGTTTTGAATTTTATAGAAATAGCCCCCACTCAGTTTCTTTAATGAAGGATGCTTCCATCAGCCTATTAGCTGACAGGCCATATCTCCAACACAAACCCTGAAGCAAGGCATTTCTAACCCTGATGTTTGCGAATGGCTCAGGAAATTCAGCTGTCTGTGCAAAGGTGCAAACTGGTCTCCAGGTGAAAAGAATCCCTCTCGACAGGAAAACAATTTTGATGTGATCCAGGCTGGCTCCAGCCCAAACCCCACCCTCTAGCTCACATGAGGAAACTTGATCAGAGAACACTACTACCAGATATAGAGACCAGCAGCCACTGCACCTCATTGATTTGTCCTTTGGAATTGGTAAGCTGCTCTTGCCTGTCACGGGATGTAAGCCTGTTGTATCTATTTAGCTAATGCTTCAGCTTTAAACTATTTCTTTGCAATAAGCTACTTTAAAATCACTTGAGCTAAAATGCATTTTCAGGTAACCTGTGACTCCTGACCTAAACCTTGCAATTGGTGTGAGATTACAGTGGTTGACGTCATAGTCTTGAGAAACTGCAGGTCTTTTGAACAAAAATGGCAATGTTCTGAAACAAAGTCAAGCGTATACAATGGCTTTGCCATATTACAGGAAACAATTAACAGAGAAAAGAGACGTGCTGTGGGTAAGAGATATCCTGGGAATCATACCAGATTGCAACAGGAATTACCGTGGTTTCCCAATGGCTTTCTAAATGTAATGAAAAAGGAAGTGTATCTAGAACCATTTCCTAAAACTGCATGCTGTGGATCCAACCAAGGATCAGGCTCATTTAGATCTGGTCATATGTAAAGAGGCAGGTTTTATCAATAATCTTAAGAAAAAGATCCATTTGAAAACAATGACCATAACATGGTGGAATTGAGCATTCCGTTTGAAAGGAAGAAATTTGGATCAGGTGCAACTTAAACAAGGGGAATTACAAAGGAACGAGAACAGAGATGGCTTGGCAGAGAAGATAGTAAATAAACAGTGGCAGAGGTTTAGAAGTCATGACTTGGAATAAAAACAATGCTCAGTGACAAAGGAGAATTTGAAGAAGGGGATAAACTAACCATGATTAACCATAGAAGTTAATCATAGAATCCCGACAGTGTGGAAACAGGCCATTTGGCCCAATGGGTCCACACTGACCCTCCGAAGAATGACCCACCCAGACCCATCCCTTACCATATCACTCTATATTTCCCCTGACTAATGCAACTAACCTACACATCCCTGTACGCTATAGGCAATTTAGCATGGCCAACCCACCTAGCATGCACATCTTTGGAAGGTGGGAGGAAACTGGAGCACCCAGAGGAAACCCACACAGACACGGGGAGAATGTGCAAACTCCACATAGACAGTCACCCGAGGGTAGATTCGAACCCAGGTTCCTGGCATTGTGAGGCAGCAGTGCTAACCACTGAGCTACCATGCCGCCCTAGTATTGAATCAGTTTGAAACTAAAAAAATTGCAAATATTAGTGGTAAGCAAGATGGCGACAGCGGGGTAGGCAACATTCAGCTCTTGAGCCTGGGGTTCGACTGCTCCTGGACAGCATAGAGATGGCACTGTACAGCGGAGCCCACTGCATCTACACTTTTTTCAATCTTTCCCAATCTTTTTCTCATTAGCATTACTTTTTGATGGGCTCAGTCTTGGCAGGAGTGGCAGCAGAGACAGGAGGCATCAGCAGTGGGTAAGGCCCAGAGCAAGATTCATCTCGGACACGGCTAACAGCGGACCTCGAGTCACCAGTCGTAACTCTTTGCATTCTTCATGTATTTCGGTACACGTGACAATAAATCTAATATAAATCTAATCTAAGAGGATTGGGAAAGTTTTGAAATTCATTTTCTGAAGTAGTGCAAACTCATGTGGAAGAGCAGAGAGTTAAACAGCAAGATTAGCAGCTGAAATGGCCGATGATTATGAATTGGTCCAAAAATCAAAATTTGGCTTCCAAAATCAATTTCAATCCTTGAGGAATAGAAATTGTGGAAAAGAGAAATCCTCTTGTGGAAAGGGAAAGGTAGGTGTCAGTGAAGATCATAAGGATAACTTAGCATGGAGGGGAAAGCGAAGTTAAAAATTCCAGTGCTTTCACTGCAATAAAGTAGGCCACATAAAATCAGTGTTGGTGGGCTAGGAAAAGCACTGGGAAGCTAGATGTAGGGATACAAGATAAGCCAGTGAATTTTGTTAGAGTGGTAACAGAAAGCACGGTGGGTGCTAAAAATCTGCCCCAGAATGTACAACCTGGTTGGATGTTGGTTAAGGAGGAAGTGCCAAATCTTCTTAAACCATATAGCTGCTAAGGTAAACTTTGCTTGCATAGGCCAGGAGCAGCAAGTAAAGAGGTTACAATGTTAAGAGATACAGGAACCTCTCAATCTGTGATGTCTAACAGTGAGGAGATATATAATCTGCAAGACTATTTCCAGAAAAGGTACTAGTGACAGGAATTGACGGTGAGACAAGAAGTGCTCAATTATGTAAAGTAAGGTTAGAGTGTCTAGTGAAGAGTGGAGAAGTCGTGGTAGGAGTACTGGACAAACTCTCAGCTCCAGCAATACAATTTGTCCTTGCTAATGATATAGCTGGTTCACAGGAAGGAATGCTGCCTACTGTGGTTGAAAAGCCAGTGGAAACTGAATTAATGCAGAACACAAATCCCGGGATTTTTCCTGACTGTGTGGTAATGAGGTCACTAAATCACCAGTTGAAACAGGAGAGATCAAGAAGTACAGATAAGAAAGTTGAAGCAGAATTAGCAGAGACCCTTTTTGATCACATGGTTGACACAAACTGGGAGCAGATGGATGATAAAGCAATTTTAGTTCAGATGAATTAACTGAGTTACAGCAGAAAGAGGAAAATTTAAAGCAATTGTATCAAAAGGCATACACAGAAAAAGAATCCAAATGTATTCCTGAGTGTTATTATCTGAAAAATAATGTCTCAATGAGCAACTGGAGACCATCATATATTCAGGCAGATGAGAAATGGTCAGAAGTTCATCAAGCCAGTTTGCCACTGGGTTGTTGGAAGGAGGTGTTGCGAGTACTACACGAGCTACCACTAGAGTTATTTAGGAATGAGAAAAACTGAAGCTAAAATGCAAAAACATTTTTTCTGGCCTGGACTGTGGGAATGTAGTTGAATTTTGCCAGACATGTCATAAATGTCAGGTAATTGGACAACCATAGGCAGTAATAAAATTTGCACCTTTAATACCTATTCCTGCATTTGAGGAACCTTTTACAAGAGTCTTAATTGATTGTATAGGAGCCCTACCTCTAACAAAAATTGGGAATCAGTATTTGTTAACAATAATGGATGCGTCCACTAGATTTCCAGAAGCTGTTCCATTACACAATATTACAACTAAAAGGATTGTAGAGGAGTTACTCAAATTTTCACTAGTAGATATGGACTACCCACAGAGATACAATCAGATCAAGGATCAAACTTTACATCAAAATTATTCAAGGAAGTTATGGGCAGCATAGGAATGAAACAATTCAATTCAATTCTTCTGCTTACCATCCAGGCAGTGCTAGAAAGGTGGCATTAGACATTAAAGACCATGTAGAGGACTTATAGTCAAGACTATCTAGATAAGCGAATTCTGTTTGTGCTGTTTGTGATCAGAGATGCTCCAAATAAATCGACCAAATTCAGTCCGTTTGAATTAGTTTTTGGGCATGAAGTGAGAGGACCATTAAAATTGATTTAGGAGAAATTGGTAACTCACAATTCAGAGATCCCAGATTTGGAATGTGTGTCAAATATTAGAGAACAATTAAATAGAGTTGGGGGAGTTGGCTAGACAGCATTTGAAAGTATCGCAGCATACAATGCAACAGACAAGAAATCAAAAACTCGGAAATTTGCTATCGGAGATAAGGTGTTATTGTTACTATCAGTGATAGGTGAACCTTTAAAAGCAAGGTTTAGTGGACCTTATCAAGTCAAAAGGATCTTCAAGGAGAAAGTGAGGACTGCGGATGCTGGAGATCAGAGCTGAAAATGTGTTGCTGGAAAAGCGCAGCAGGTCCGGCAGCATCCAAGGAACAGGAGAATCGACGTTTCGGGCATAAGCCCTTCTTCCTGAAGAAGGGCTTATGCCCGAAATGTCAATTCTCCTGTTCCTTGGATGCTGCCGGACCTGCTGCGCTTTTCCAGCAACACATTTTCAGCAAGTCAAAAGGATATTGAGTAAGGTGAACTATTTGATAAGGACTGCAGACAGAAAGAAATCTCTCAGGGTGTGTGATGTGAATATGGTCAAAAGGTATTTTGACAGGAAGGAAAGCAAGAGGAGAATGTGTTATTGGTTACAACACAGTTTGAGGAACCAAGTTCAGAGGATTCTGAATTGGACATTCCTCAAATTACATTGGACAATGAGAAAGTTGTCAAAAGTTGGAATAAATTGTTGAGTTATCCTCCAGAGTAAAGTTGAAATGACCAGAAGAGCTTTTGCTATCACATGGGGAGATATGTGGAAATAAGCTGGGAAATACTAATCTAATTATCCATGATGTAGATACAGGTGATGCTGATCCGACTAAGCAATATCCTTATAGACATAAACTTCTAAATTTGGCACATGTTCAAAAGGGGATTTAATGCATGCTTCAAGATGACATAATTGAAGTGAGTTACAGCGACTGGAGCTCCCCAAAATAACGGTGCCAAAACCAGATTGCACACAACAGTTATGTGTGGGCATTCGCAAAGTCAATGCAGTTACGGAGACTGATGCATATCCAATTCTGCATTTGGAAGATTCTGTTGAAAATGTGGGACAAGCAACTTATGCTTCCAAGTTGAACTTGCTCAGAGGATACTGGTAGGTACCTTTTGTCGGAATTAGCACAGGCAATTTCGGCATTCGTAACATTCGTAACTGACTGTATCAGTTTAAAATCATGCCATGAAAAATGCGCCAGTCGCATTTCAGAGACTAACCAGTAAGGTCGTTCCTGGATTATCCAACTGTGTCGTGTATATAGATGACCTGGTGATTTTTAGTCACACATGGAAGGAACATTTGCAACATTTATCAGATTTGTTCGATTGACTTCAGGAGGCAGGCTTGGTGATAAACCTAGCTAAGAGTCAATTTGCCAAAGCCCAACTCACCTTCCTGGGCCATATTATTGGACATGAACAAATAGTCCCACGGGATGCAAAAACAAAAGTAATTGGGGAGTTTCCCATACCAACGACAAAAAGAGCACTTCCTGGGATTGAATGGATTTTATTGAAAATTCGTACCAAGTTTTAGCAGTGTGGCTGCTGCATTCATTGAATTGCGAAAGAAAGACGTTTCAGTAGACAGCTGACTGTCAGAAGGTATTTGACAACCTGAAAGTTGTATTAACCACTGCCTCAATTTTGCCACATCTAATTATGCAAAGCCATTCAAGGTGGCTATTGATGCAAGTGATGTGGGTGTCAGTGCTATGCAGGAAGAGTATGCTAAGCTGGAAAGACCTATTGAGTACTTCTCCAGGAAATTGAACATTCATTCGACAGTTGAGAAGGAGACTTTGAGCTTGGTGTTGACATTACAGCGTTTCAATGTTTATGTTACCAGTAACATATTTGAGACAATCATATACACTGACCATAACCCATTGAAGTTTGTGGAGAAATTTAAGGACAAAAATGCCAGACTGTTTGCATGATGCTTGGTGTTATAGCCATTAATTTGAAAAATTGTGCCTCTGGCAGGATGAGAAACCATGATTGCCGACGCATTGTTGAGACTTGAATGAGGAACAGAGGCGTTCGGTAGCTGGAATAAAACAGACTGAAACAGAATGTATTTGTGCATGTTTGTAGTCAGTGTAATGTATGTGTGTGTTATAGAGTACTACAGTTTATGATAAAGGGGTTTCAAAATGAAGCCATTCAGTGTTCATTGTGTTTAAGGGTGGGGATGTGTGATGATGATGCTCCTTGAACAAGATTTTGTTGTCCTTGGCTTTTTTTTCAGAGAGGTTATAAAAGACACAGACTCTGAAAATCAGTCTAAGTTTGAAGGGTTTTAGGGCCAATTTGGTCATAACTAATAGATACTGCCTCAGGCAAAAGGCTTTCAAGTTTTAAAAAAATTGTACAATAAAGGGGGAGTGGCCAGTTCTCCAAGATCAGCTTATCTCTGGTTTGGTTTGGTCTGGCTATTCACTGAAAGCAGTCAGGCAGTTTTGAAGGTGCTGGACCCAAGATGCAGGTCCATGCTGGTACTCTCTGTCTGACTTCTCTTCCGTAAGACCCTGTGTTTGATTGTACCTTTTGTCCCAAGGGGTGTTTATGGGGATTGTGCAAGTATTGGAACAGCATCATTAAGTTTGTATAAACTTTTGGAATTTGGATTGGTTAAGTTATTCTATATTATGTTCTCTTGTTTGTGTTTCATTTGGTAATCTTGTAAATAAATTCTGTTTTGTTTAAAACCAAGTTGTTTGACCAACTGCATCCTTCCTGGAATATCCACATTACACCTGCTTAAAACAACTAGCAATGTTAGGGTATGGGCTATTTTCTTCAAATGTTTTGAAGGGGTCTGTCCTGGCCCATAACATAAGGAATCTGCTGCTATCAAATTCCACATGTGTGCTTATGTAAGGTTTCAATCACCTGTTTTGGGAATGTCATGAGTGGAATGTGGCATATGATACCAAAATCTGCAAACCAGATAATTAAGGGTTAATTGGACATAGCAACAAACAGTTGTTGGAGAGTAGAAAAATACATGAGAACAAGATAATTTGCAGCAGAACCTGGACTTGGTTTTGACCACCAAGTACAGAAGTATGTATGAAAAAACTAAGTAGGGGCAATTCAGCACATCCCATCAAATGCAGTATACTGTTTATGTCAAAGACATTTCACAATTGGCCTTCACCATTGGACTGGATCTAAACCACTGGTGTGGAAATTGAGATCAAACTCCCAAGTGGCAGTTATTGTAGAATAATAGAATCCCTACAGTGCTGAAACACGCCATTTGGCCAAAAAAGGCCACACCGACCCTCCGAAGAGTATTCCTCTACCCTATCACTTTATATTTCCCCTGACTAATGCACCTAACCTACACATTCCTGAACACTATGGGCAATTTAGCATGGCCAATTCATCTAACCTGCACATCTTTGGACATTATTGAGGAGTACCTGACAGGCCTGCGGCTCACTTGTTTGAACATATCTAAGCCATTTAATCTAATAATTAATTCCAATATATTTAAAGTAGTATAACCTAATACGTTCCATATGTAGTAATTTAAATTAATAAACTTGCATTATTTCAATGTGCATGTCAATTCTTGTACTCATTTTGGTCAGATCTCAAAGAATCAGTTAAGGCACTTCAGAGTAACATTGCAGACACTGGCTGCAGTGTGGGTCATGTTACCTGTACAAACTTTACAAAGGAAGATGGTGAAGTGTCACTGAATTGAATTCTGTGAAGAATTGAAGCCGACGGAATGAAGAGTCCCGTGAGAGCAGGGATGTAAAATTGTTTGCGATGAATTGTTTCCCAGGCTCGAGGAGAGTGGACAGTATTGGGACCACCTCTCTTCTGGACAGATATTAATGACATGAACAATGCAGATGATTTCAAAATCCTAAACGAGGCAACAAGTCACAAATGAATGACATCAAGCAGAAAGCCACAGAATCTGTTCTTGTCCAAAAGAAAAGTTTTTTTGCAGAACCTTGTATTGTAACCTTTCCTGTTCTGCGTGTTTTTCCTGAACCTGATGTTCCAATAATCCAGTAAAAACCTCTCTGCGTGAGGCTTGGTCTCACAACCTTGGATTTGAAATGGAACACCTGGTTTAAAGGCCCCAAGGGTGAGATTGGGGTATGTTAATCTTGCAACAGAGCAATTTGATAAGTATCAAAGTGAAAGCGAATGTTAAATTGTACAGTGCCACAAGGAAGTGACAGTGAAATTGAAGGAGGGAAATAAAGGAGGGTTAGTGATTGTGGGAGGGAGAAAAATCTCTAAGATGAGGTGTGCTTTGAAGGAGAATCATCACCTCAGAGGATATAGTCATGCAAAAAATAATTGCTTCCTTAGTGCATTCCTTTAGTACGTGATAGGGAGTAAAATGCAGAAAGCAATCATTAGGAGAAAGTGAGAACTGCAGATGTTGGAGATCAGAGTCGAAGAGTGTGGTGCTGGAAAAGCACAGCCGATCAGGTAGCATCCGAGGAGCAGGAGATTCGACGTTTCAGGCATAAGCCCTTCATCAGGATTGACGTTTGTGGGCCAAAGGAGCTGGGAGATAAATGGAAGCAGGGTAGGGCTGGGTGGAAGGTAGATGGGAATGCGATAGGTAGATGAAGGTGGAGGGTGAAAGTGATAGTTCGAAGGGGAGGGTGGAGCAGATAGGTGGGAAGGAACTTGGACAGGTAGGACCGTTCAAGAGGGTAGTGCCGAGTTGGGAGGTTGAGACTGGGATAAGAGGGGGAGGAGGGGAAAAGATGAAACTGGTGAAATCCACATTATTCCCGTGTGGTTGGAGAGTCCCAAGATGGAAGATGAAGCATTCTTTCTCCAGGCATCGGGATGTTAGGATTTGGTGATGGAGGAGGCCTAGGTGTGTCCTTGGTGAAGTGGGAGGGGTAATAAAGTGTTCAGTTACACGGCAGTAGGGTTGGTTGGTGCGGGTGTCCCAGAGATGTCCTCTGAAATGATCTGCAAATTGGCGTCCTGTCTCCCCAATGTAAAGGAGATCACATCAGGTACAACGGGTGCAGTAAATGACGTGTGGAAGTACAGGTAAAGTTCTGTCGGATATGGAAGAATCTTTTGGGGCCTTGAAACGAAGATGAGGGGGGAGGTGTGGGCACAGGTTTTGCACTTCTTGCAATGACAGGTGCCAGGAGGGGAAGGTGTGTTTGTGGGGGACATGAACCCGACAAGGGAGTCGCAGAGGGAATGGTCTCTCTGAAATGCAGATAGGGGTGGGGAGGGAAATACATCTCTGGTGGTGGGGTCTGACAGTAGATGCCAGGAAAGGTGGAGAATAATGCAGTGTATCCGGAGGTTGGTAAGTGGAAGATGATGATCGGGGGTGGGTTCTGTCCTTGTTGTGGTTGAAGGGGTGGGGTTCAAGGGCGGAGGTGCAGGAAGTGGGGGAGAGGCACTGGGAGGGGAAACTGCAGTCTTTGAAGAAGGAGGCCATCTGGGATGTTCTGTGGTGGAATTGGCCCTCCTGGGAGCAGGTGTGGCAGAGGCAGAGGAATTGTGAATAAGGGATAGAGTTTTTACAGGAGGCAGGGTGAGAGGAGATGTAATCTAGGTAGCTATGGGAGTCAGCGAGTTTGTCGTGGATGTCTGTGTTGTGTTCATCACCAGAGTTGGAGATGGAGAGATCCAAGAAGGGGAGGGATGTGTCCGAAATGGTTCAGGTCAACTTGAGGTCGGGGTGGAAGGTGTTTGTGAAGTCGATGAACTGTTCAACCTCCTCGTGGGAGCCCTAATACATTCATTGATGTAGCGGAGGAAAAGGTGGGGGATGGTGCCATGTAGCTGCGGAAGATTGATTGTTCCACGTACCTGACAAAGACAGGCATAGCTGGGTCATGTGCGGGTGCCCATGGCTACCCCTTTAGTCTGGAGGAAGTGGGAGGATTGAAAGGAGAAGATGTTGTGGGTGAGGACCAGTTCAGCCAGTTGAATGAGAGTGTCAGTGGATGGGTCCTGGTTGGGTCGGCGTGAGAGGAAGAAACGGAGGGCTTGGCGGACTTTGTCATGGCGGATAGATGTGTACAGGGACTGGATGTCCACGGTGAAGATAAGGCGTTAGGGGCTCGGGAAACAAAAGTCATGGAGGAGCATTGCCCAGACTTGGATTCAAACCAAGGTTCCTGTGGCCATAATGCGGAGTATTGACCACACAGTGCACTGTGCTGAAAGTTGAAGGCAAGTACAGCCCCAGAGGGCATGCCCAGAGCAGCACCAGAGACACAGAAAAGTGAACTTTCCACAACAAGTATACTTGCTAAATAGTGTTAAAAGTCACACAACACCAGGTTATAGTCCAACAGGTTTATTTGAAAGTACTAGCTTTTGGAGCAATAATGGACAGAGATGAGGGAACTCAAGAGTGAGGTGAAATTTTGGAATTCGGCACTCCTGAAGCTGTGGAGGTCAGTCATTGAGTCTGCGATTTTAAAACATCACAATTTAGGGAATAGTGCAGGTAAATGTATGTTTCAATAAGCAACGTAGTTGAACATCAGTTAATTCACCAATTTCCACACATAAGGAAGTGACGCTGTTGCAGACGATCATATAATCTGGGTTCCCAGCCCCAGAATCAGAGAAACTCAGTGCCTCAGCCGAGAAGATACAACTGAAATGTGGATGGAAATCAGGGTACTCTGTGGCTCCAGTGATCAGTCAGCACGCAGTCCCCCTATGATGGTGTCAAGGCGCATGAAGTGCCAAGGCTGGGAGCTCCAACCTTACATAGAGCAGCTTCTATTGACATACAACATCAGGTTGTAGGAAATATCACAGAGCAATGTTGAGCAGAACAGAATTTATTGGAAAAGACCAGTTTTTGATTTTGGAGAGTGTTCTGTCGCTGAGAAATGTCTCAATTGTGAATCGAAAAGCTGCAAATATTCAACTGATGAAGAAGGATCTGTGGATAGAAAAACAGAGGCAGGGTTTTAGCTCGATGACCTTTCTCATATCATTAACCCTGCTTTGAGTGAATCTACTGAGAAAAGACTGTTCCATATTATTTCAATTAGCTGCAGACGCGCACAGGTCATTGAACCAACCAAAAGTAAACAGATTTATTTCAATGGGCTGTTTGAACATTATCTTTAAATTTGGTGCCAACTTGAATAAAATAAGTGCTGTTATGAACAGAGGGTTCTTGTGGGCTAAAAGAAACAGCTTAGTTCTTTTGCAATTTATAATAGTTCACGTGAAACAGACTGCCACGCATCAAAACCATCAGTTATTTTCATACTTAGTCTTATTCACTTGCACTGTTAATCTGTTACAATTGTCTTTTAAAATATTTTGGAATCAGCTTCTGTTTGTTTCTCTCAAAAATCATCCCCTATCTCAATAACCCTGAGTAAATTAAAATGCTGCTCCAAACTTTTCTGTCATTCACTGGTCGTTTTGAACCTCTGACCTTCAGTTATTGACTCACCTGAAACAGGGAATTTCTACCCGACTTGCTCTGTTTCCTCACATCATCTGGAAAACTGTGATTAGATCATTCTTTCCTGTTTTCACCTGGCGTGACCCTTAATTTTTTCCACAATCCCCAATGAACACTGTCTGTGTCTTTTATGAATGTCTACATCCCAGTAAGTTCTATCTGTACTTTCATATAGAGTCCAACAGCACGAAGACAGGCCTTTTGGCCCAAACTGGTCCATGCTAACCTCATTTCCCTGTATTTGGTCCCATATTCTTCTAATCCTTTCAAATCCATGTATTTGCTGAAAATGTTTTGCTGGAAAAGCGCAGCAGGTCAGGCAGCATCCAAGGAGCAGGAGAATCGATGTTTCGGGCATGAGCCCTTTTTCAGGAATCTCCTGCTCCTTGGATGCTGCTTGACCTGCTGCGCTTTTCCAGCAACACATTTTCAGCTCTGATCTCCAGCATCTGCAGTCCTCACTTTCTCCTAATCCATGTATTTGTCCAAATGCCTTTTAATTGTTGTTAATGTACCCACCTCAACCACTTCCACTGGCAGTGCATTCCATATGCGTACCCCTTCTGTATGAAAAAAGTTGCCCCTCTCGTTCCCTTTTATTCTTTCCCTTCTAACCTTAAACTGATGCTCCCTAGTCCTTGAATCCCCAACCCTGGGAAAAGACTAAGTGCATTCACCCTATCCATGCCTCTCATGATCTGGTACACCTCTATAAACCCCTTAGTCTCCTACACAGTAAAGTAAAAAGTCCTAGCTTTTTAAAATTAGATTCCTACAGTGTGGAAACAGGCCCTTTGGACCAACCAGTCCACACCGACCCTCCAAAGAGTAACTCACCCAGACCCACTTTCCCTCTGACACCTAACACTATGGGCAATTCAGCATGGCCAATTCACCTGACCTGCACATCTTTGGACTGTGGGAGGAAACCAGAGCACCCAGAGAAAACCCACGCAGACACTAGGGGAATGTGCAAAATCCATACAGACAGTCACCCAAGGCCAGAATCAAACCTGGGACCCTGGTGCTTGAGGCAACAGTGCTAACCACTGAGCCACCATGCCACCCTTGTCCAACTGCTTCCTACAACTCATACCATTGAGTCCTGGCAACACCCTTGTAAATTTCTTCTACACTCTCCAGTTTAATAACATCCTTCCTATAATAAGGTGACCAAAACTGAACACAATACTCCAAGTGCAGCCTCACCAATGTCCTGTATAACTGCAACATTTCTTTCCAACTTCTATACTCAGTGCCCTGACTGTTGAAGGCCTGTATGCCAAAAGCCTTCTTCAATGCCCTGTCGACCTGTGACTCTACTTTTAGAGAACTATGAACCTGAACTCCATGATCCCTTTGTTCCACGACACTCATTAAGGCTATACCATTCACCATGAAGTTCCTACCGTAATTTAACTTTCCAAACTGCCAGACCTCACACTTATCTATATTAAACCCCATTTGTCATTTCTAGGCCCACCTCCCCAGCTGATCAAGGTCCTGCTGAAATTTCTGATAACCTTCCTCACTGTTCACAATATTGCCTGTTTTAATGTCATCTGCAAACTTACTAATCATGCCTTGTACATTCTCATCAAACTCATTAATATCGATAGCAAACAGTAATGGGCTCAGCACCGACCCCTGAGGCACTCCACTAGTCACAGGTCTCAGTCCAACAAACATCCTTCCACTATTACCCTCTGCTTCCTACCATTAAGCCAATTGTGTATCCAATTTGCCAAATCCCCCTGGATTCCATTTGATTTAACCTTCCAGAGCAGCCTACCATTTGAAACCTTATCAAAGGCCTTACTGAAGTCCATCTTAACTACATCTACTACCCCACCCTCAACAACCTTCTTGGTCACTTCATCAAAGAACTCTAACAAATTTGTGAGGCATGATCGCGCACTCACAAAGCCATGCTGACTACTCCTAATCAAAGCCTCTCTTTCCAAAAGGCATGCATATCTTATTCCTCAGAATCTTCTCAAGTAACTTACCTACTACAGATGTCAAGCTTACTGGTCTACAATTCCCAGGCTTTTCTTTGCAGCCCTACTTGAGTAACGGCACAACATTTGCTCCCCCCCAGTCTTCTGGGACCTCACCCATGGCTAATGATGATGCAAAAATATCAGCCAGACCCTGCAATTTCTTCTCTCAACTCTTGCGGTGTTCTTGGATATATCTGATCAGGACCAGGGGATTTATCCACTTCATACATTCTAATACATCCAGCACCTCCTCTACTGTGATGTGGACTGTTCCCAAGATATCACCACTAAATTCCTGAAGTTCCCAAGTCATCATGTCTTTGTCCATGGTAAACTGAGAAGAGAAATATTCATTGAGAACCTTGCCCACCTTTTGTAATTCTACATATATATGTCCACTTTGGTCCCTGAGGGGCCCTATTCTCTCCCTAGTTATTCTTCTTCCTTTAATATACTTAAAACAACTCTTTGGATTAACCCTAATCTTTTCAGCCAAAGCTATCTCATACCCCTTTTTCGCCCTCTAGATTTCCTTTTTTAGTAAGCTCCTGTATTCCCTGTATACCCCCAGGGATTCCCTTGATCCCAGTTGCCTATACTGAGCCACACCTTTTTTCTGGTCAAAGCCTCAATATCTCTTGCCATCCAGGGTTCCCTCTTCCTGGGAGCCTTGCCCTTCACCCTCACAGGAACACATAGACCTTGAACTGTAGTTATCCCACTTTTAAAGGCCTCCCACTTGCCAGAAGTCCCTTTGCCTGCAAACAGCCTACTCCCATCAACCTCTGCAAGCTCCTGTCTTGCCCCAGTTTAGAACTTGAACCTGTGGACCAGTTTGTCACTGTCCATAACAACTGTAAAATTAATAGAACTATGGTCACTGGTCCCGAAGTGCTCCCCTACTGTCACCTCAGTCACCTGTCCTGCCCTATTTCCCAAGAGTAGGTCGAGTTTTGCCCCTTCCCAAGTAGGACCCTCTATATACTGCTTGAGGAAACTTTCCTGAATGTGCTAAACAAATTCCATCCTATCTCAGCCCTTATAGCTCTGGCAGTCCCTGTCTATGTTAGGAAAATTTAAATCCCTAACTATGGCAACCCTATTGCTTCTGCAAGTGTCCCCAGTCTCCCTGCATATTTGTTCCTCTAATTCCTATTGACAATTTGGGGACGTATGTGCAACCCCAATAATGTCACCAGCCCCTTCTTATTTCTGAGCTCCACCCACTGGATGATCCTTCACTTATTTCATCTCTGACTACTGCTGTGATACTCGCCTTAATCAGAAATGCAACTCCCCCTCCCCTCCTGCCACCACCTCTGTCCCGCCTAAAGCACCTGTAACCTGGTACATTAAGCTACCAGTCCTGTCCCTCCCTTAGCCATGTTTCCGTAATGGTGATGATATCCCAGTCCCATGTACACTCTACTCCCTGAGTTCATCGGCTTCACGTGTCAGCCCTCTTGCATTGAAATAAATGCAATTTAATCCAACAGGCATTCCTCACTCAGTCATGTTCCAGTCTGACTTGTCTTTCCAATTTACTATTTCTGATTACTGTATCTCCTTCTGGCCTCACACTTGCCTCCCTGCTGTTGAGGATGCCATCCCCCCGCCAATCTAGTTTAAACCTTCCCTTGCAGCACTAGCAAACCTGGCCACCAAGATATTGGTCCCCCTCCTGTTCAGGTGCAACCTGTCCCTCTTGAACAGGTCACCTCTGTCCCAGAAAAGACCCAGTAAATATATCCTAACAAATCCCTCGTGAAAGGATGCTGGGCTCATCAACCCAAGTTCAATGCAGCAAATCTCTCCCCAGTGCTATACAATCACATTAGTGCTGCAGGAAATGTCTTTGCTGTTTCTGCAGTCACATCTGAATCGGTTTACCCGATACATTCCTCGGCCACCTGCTTCCAGCACACATAAATCTATAGAAATCGAACAACCTCAGTCTTTTACACACTCAATAACCTTCATTACCCCTGGGGCCACAAATTGTAAAGATTCTCCCCATTCTGAGTTCCCTAATATCAGTTCACTGTTTGGCAAGTGTGTGTCCGGTGCTGTTCCTGGCACATCCTCTAGCACTATACTCATGTATGGGTTTTTTTTGGCTGGTTCATTTTGTGACGCCGTGCCCGCATAATGGTTCCAATCCGAGTCCTGGCAATGACTTTTGTCCCCATTTCTTCCCTCTTAACATGTGATAAGGTAACACATTAAGGGATCATTAATATTGCAAGAAGAGACACAATGAGAGGCATGTGAAATGCTGAATTTGTGAGATCAAGCCTCGCCAGAGCAGCTTTTATTAACATTGACCAGTGATTCCCGGAACATCAGGCTCAGGAAAATGACAGAGAGCGATTGAAACAGACTTCATTGGGAAATACCAGTTTCTGTGGCAAACTGTGTGGTTTAGTTCACTTGTCAGTTTTGCCCAATTTAGGATTTTGAAATTGTCCACTCTACACAAATGCGGGTCATTAATATCTGACCAGAAGAGAGGTGGTCCCAATACTGACTCCTGGAACAGCACTGTGCACTCCCCTCGAGTCTGAAAAACAACTCCTCACAGACAATTGTACATCCCTGCTGTCACGTGGCTTTTCGTTCCATTAACTTAAATCCTTCACAGAATTCAATTCCACAGATCTTGTCATCGAAAAATTTCCTTTTTGTGTTTGGCTCATGCGAGCCGAGTGTCAGGTGGGAGGGCATGGGCCCGCAGCCTAGGGGTCATGCCCTACCCTGGGAACCATATTCTGCTGTTTATCATTTCACTAATGCCAGGGAGTGTTATCTGCTGTTCTGCGTAATTTACTCAACTGTTTTGAGAAGCAAGTTAAATAGTCTCAACTATTTTCTGCTAATAGTAATGCTATCAATCTCTCAAACTGCTTTGATTGGTAAATGCTGAAAACATGCATTGAGACTGTCTGCTCTCACACATCCCTTTTCTTCACAGGAGATGGCAAGATTATGGAGTGAGTTGCTTTCTCCCATTTGCTGTTACTCTGGAATGATTTGAACAGTAAAATCTATTCTGTGAGCTGGTGGCATGGTGAAGTTCATACACCTCAAACGCAGTGCATCTCCCTGCAGTAACACTGATTCAGACAGCAGCAACCTCCCTGTGATATCGAGAAGGACACAGACATAGCATTAGTCGGAGAAATTCTTTCTCCCCCATTGGCTCTGTATCTTTCGGTCTGCCTCAGATGAAATAATTTGGATAAGGTTCCAACAGAATTTTAGTTCCTGTGCATGTGCGACCTCCCTTTTGCACACTCTTCCACACTTTTCATACCAGCCCCCTCCCCACCTCACAAGCCCATGTTAGATTGGGCTTCTTTCCGCCAGCACTGCTTGCCAGTGAAAGATGATTTATCCCAGGAGAGGGAAAGCCCTGTTCCCGAGGGAGGGAGCTAACACAGCCTCCTGGGAGCAATCAGTCAAAATGGGAAGAAGCTGTTCTTAAAACTCATTGCTTTTACTTTCCAAAGCAATGAGAATATTTTTAGTTTACAAAAAAAAACACACCTGGTTTATTGTTAATAATTTGGACAGGGCTCTGGCTCGTTTTCTAAGGAAATGATTCTCCCTTTGGGTGGGATGAGGTAAGTGCGAGACGTTAAAGTCAACTGGGAGAAAGTGAGGACTGCAGTTGCTGGAGATCAGAGTCGAAGGGTATGGTGTTGGAAACGCATAGCAGGTCAGGCAGCATCCAAAGAGCAGGAGAGTTGACTTTTCAGGCAAAAGCCCTTCATCAGGAATGAGGCTTGATGGGCCAGGTTCAAATCCCCAACAACCCCTGGCTGTGAATAAAGAACAATAGAACAAAGAAAGTTACAGCACAGGAACAGGCCCCTCGACCCTCCGTGCCTATGCCTATCCAGATCCTCTATCTAAACCTGTTGTCTATTTTCTAAGGATCTGTATCCCTCTGTCCACTGCCCATTCATGTGTCTGTCTACATGCATCTTAAATGATGCTATTGTGCCTGCCTCTATCACCTCTGCTGGCAACTTGTTTCAGGCACCCACCACTGTCTGCATAAAGAACATTTCACATGTGTCTCCCTTAAACTTTTCCTCTCTCGCCTTGAACCTGTGACTTGTGATAGGGGAATGGGTCTGAATAGGTTACTCTTCGGAGGGTTGGTATGGACCTGCTGGGCTGAAGGGCCTGTTTTTACACTGTAGGGATTCTAATTCTAATTCTAAAAAAAAACAAAGCAGAAACCCAGTTTCCAGCTTTGTGCATCTTTCAAAGCTCTTTCTGTACCAAGTGGGAGGAAATGGTTTAATAATCTGCCATTGGAGAGAGCCCAGTCCCTGTGGAAAGGACAAACAGCACAGTCAAGAGCGCAGGGAGACAGAATGAGAAGAAGATGTTCTTGAAACTCCTTGCTGCTTTGAATTCCTGGACCAATGTCAGATGTATTTCATGCTGGTCTCAGCTGAACACCGGCACCTAGCGTGGGACCTTGGTCTAGAGGTATGATTCTCACATTGAGGCTTGTATGTTGTAGAAATGCAAGAGGTCAGGTCACAGACAATTAGATTAGATTCCCTCCAGTGAGGAAACAGGCCCTTTGGCCCAACAAGTCCACACAGATCCTCTGAAGAGTAACCCACCCAGCCCCATTCCGCCTATTTTATATTTACCCCTGACTAACGCGGAGGTGATAGAGGCAGACACGATAGCATCATTTAAGATGCATGTAGACAGATACATGAATGGGCAGTAGACAGAGGGATACAGATCCTTAGAAAATAGACAACAGGTTTAGATAGAGGATCTGGATAGGCATAGGCACAGAGGGTCGAGGGGCCTGTCCCTCCAGTGAGGAAACAGGCCCTTTGGCCCAACAAGCCCACACCGATCCTCTGAAGAGTAACCCACCCAGCCCCATTCCCCCTATCTTATATTTACCCCTGACTAACGCACCTAACACTATGAGCAATTTAGCACGGCCAATTCACCTGACCTGCACATCTTTGGATTGTGGGAGGAAACTGGAGCACACAGAGGAAACCCACGCAGACATGGGGAGAACATGCGAACTCCACACAGACAGTCACCCGAGGTGGGAATCAAACTCAGGTCCCTGGTGCACTGAGCCACCATGCCGCCCCCAGTGTGGAAACAGGCCCTTCGGCTCAACAAGTCCACACTGACCCTCCGAAGAGTAACCCACCCAGACCCATTCCCCTACCTACTATTCTACATTTACCCCTGATTAATGCACCTAACTGCATGCCCCTGAACACTATGGGACTATTTAGCATGGCCATATCACATAACCTGCACAACTTTGGACTGTGGGAGAAAACCAGAGCACCCAAATGAAACCCACGCAGACACAGGGATAATGTACAAACTCCAGACAAGCTTGTGAGGTGATGCATTTAGGCAAGTCTAATTCCAGAGCGAATTACACAATGAATGGAAGAGACTTGGGAAGAGTTGATGGGCAGAGAGATCTGGGAGTGCAGGTCGATTGTACCCTGAAGGTTGCTGCACTGGTGGATAGAGTGGTCAAGAAGGCATGTAGTATGCTTGCCACCATTGGACAGGGTTTTGAGTATAAAAGCTGGCAA
The DNA here is from genome assembly GCF_004010195.1 of Chiloscyllium plagiosum. Lineage (NCBI taxonomy): Eukaryota > Metazoa > Chordata > Chondrichthyes > Orectolobiformes > Hemiscylliidae > Chiloscyllium > Chiloscyllium plagiosum. The sequence goes on from NC_057754.1 coordinate 10,400,972, forward strand.
ATCATGTTAAAATTGTACAAGACATCGGTTCAGCCGCATTTAGAATATTGTGTACAGTTCTGGCTGCCACGTTACCAAAAGGATGTGGCCGCTTTGGAGAGGGTGCAGAGAAGGTTTACCAGGATGTTTCCTGGTATGGAAGGTGCTAGCTATGAAGGAAGGTAGAGTCGGTTAGATTTATTTTCACTAGAAAAAAGGAGATTGAGGGGGGACCTGATTGAGGTTTACAAAATCATGAAGGGTATAGACAGGGTGGATAGAGACAAGCTTTTTCCCAGGGTGCAGGATTCAATAACGAGAGGTCATGCTTTCAAGGTGAGAGGTGGACAGCTTAAGAGGGCTACATGGGGCAAGTACTTCACACAGAGGGTGGTGGGCGTTTGGAACATGTTGCCAGCAGAGGTGGTAGAGGCAGGCACGGTAGATTCATTTAAGATGCATTTGGACAGATGCATGTGTAGGTGGGGAGCAGAGGGAATAAAATGCTTAGGAATTGACCGACAGGTTTAGACAGTACATTTGGATCGGCTCAGGCTTGGAGGGCTGAAGGGCCTGTTCTTTGGCTGTAAATTTTCTTTGTTCTTTGTTCCACTGACAGTCACCCGAGGCTGGAATCAAACCAGGGTCCCTGGCGCTGTGAGGTAGCAGTGCTAACCACTGGGCCACACGAGTCCAGATTGCTTTCCTTCAGTTTCGCCAAAATGCCCAATCATTTTTCTGAAAAGGCAGCTCCTTTCAAAGAGGTCGGACTTCATGAAGGAGGGATAGGGCAGAGGTACCATTGCAGCGAAAGCAAATGTCACAGGATGGTTGCCCATGCCATCTGACACCGAATTAATCCTCTGGCTGGGGTATTGCACAGTTCTGGATGCCAAAGTTCAGGAAGTGATTAGAGACAGCACTGAACAGGTTTCGGTGAATAGTACTGTATCTGAGGAATTTAGATTACTTACAGCCCTTCGGCCCAACAAGTCGACACTGACCCTCCAAAGAGCAACCCACCCAGACCCATTCCCCTACATTTACCCCTTCACCTAACACTATGGGAAATTTAGCATGGCCAATTCACCTAACCTGCACATTTTGGACTATTGGAGGAAACTGGAGCACCCAGGGGATACCCATGCAGACACGGGGAGAATGTGCAAACTCCACACAATCAGTTGCCTCAGGTGGGAATTGAACCCGGGTCTCTGGTGCTGTGAGGCAACAATGCTAACCACTGTGCCACCGTGCCACCCCTATGTCAGCAAAGAATGAATGTCAGCAAAGAAGACAGTTTGGAAAGTTGGTATCACTCTCCTTGGAGAACAGAAGGCTGAAAGTTGATCTGACTGAAGCTTTCCAAGTTATGAGGGGTCGAGACAGAGGAAATAAGGAGCATATGCTCCCACGCCTGAAATAATCGAGAACAGTTAGGCTGGGATTTAAAGTCATGAGGAACACAAGAAAAAATTCAATGAGAAAGAATGTTTTCACAAAGGGAGTGTCTAGAGTCGTAGAGATGTACAGCACGGAAACAGATGCTTCAGTCTAACCCGTCCATCCATGCCGAACAGATATCCCAAACTAATCTGGTCCCATTTTCCAGCACTTGGCACATATCCCTCTAAAGGAGAAAGTGAGGACTGCAGATGCTGGGGATCAGAGCTGAAAAATGTGTTCCTGGAAAAGCGCAGCAGGTCAGGCAGCATCAAAGGAGAAGGAGAATCGATGTTTCGGGCATAAGCCCTTCTTAGGAATGAGGAGGGTGTGCCAAGCAGGCTAAGATAAAAGATAGGGAGGAGGGACTTGGAGGAGGGGCGTTGGGAATGCGATAGGTGGAAGGAGGTTAAGGTGAGGGTGATAGGCTGGAGAGGGGGTGGGGGCAGAGAGGTCGGGAAGAAGATTGCTGGTCAAGAAGGCAGTGCTGAGTCCGAGGGTTGGGACTGAGAAAAGGTGGGGGGAGGGGAAATGAGGAAGGTGGAGAAATCTGCATTCATCCCTTGTGGTTGGAGAGTTCCTAAACGGAAGATAAGGCGCTCTTCCTCCAGGCGTCGTGTTGCCATGGTCTGACGATGGAGGAGGCCAAGGACCTGCATGTCCTTGGCGGAGTGGGAGGGGGAGTTAAAGTGTTGTGCCACGGGGCACTTGGGTTGGTTGGTGCGGGTGTCCCAGAGGTGTTCTCTGATACGTTCTGCAAGTAGGCGGCCTGTCTCCCCAATGTAGAGGATGCCATATCGAGTGCAGCGGATGCAGTAAATGATGTGTGTGGAGGTGCAGGTGAATTTGTGACGGATATGGAAGGATCCCTTGGGGCCTTGGAGGGAAGTAAGGGGGGAGGTGTGGGCGCAAGTTTTGCATTTCTTGCGGTTGCAGGGGAAGGTGCCGGAAGTGGAGGTTGGGTTGGTGGGGGGTGTGGACCTGACAAGGGAGTCGCGGAGGGCGTGGTCTTTCCGGAACACTGATAGGGGAGGGGAGGGAAATATATCCTTGGTGGTGGGGTCTGTTTGGAGGTGGCGGAAATGACGAAAGATGATACGATGTATCTGGAGGTTTGTGGGGTGGTAGGTGAGGACAAGTCCCTCTAAACCCTTCCCATTCCTATATCCATCCAGATGACTTTTTAATGTTACAATTGTACCAGCCTCCACCACTTCATCTGGCAGCTCATTCTATTACATGCACCACCCTCTACGTGAAAAAGTCTTAAACATAAGGAAAGTAAAACAAAGAACTGTGGACTGAAGGTCCGAAACAAAAACAGAAATTGCTGCAGAAACACAGCATTTGTGTATTTTCAGGGATGTGTAGGTTAAGTGCATTCGTCAGGGGTAAATGTCGAGTATCACTGTCTGACAGTGACAACGAGGCAGATTCAATAGATGCAAAAGGGTTATGTTAAAAGCATAATGTGCAAATTTAGGGGATAAGGCAAGAGATAACACTAAAAGAGACACTCATTTCCTCATTGTGGAGAGCTGACACAGCTATGGTGTGTTGTATGGCTTCCATCTACACTGTGACCAATTTGTGATTCTGAGTGAAATCAGAGTCCGACCAACTGAGTGTGGGAAGTTAGACAAAGGGTATATTGCCACATTCGGGACTCAGCTGTGCAACAGAATCTTACACAACAGTGAAGGTCTTTTGACATGATCCTTAAAGGGACATGCCAGAAGCCAGATGGAAACTGAATAATTATTTGATTCACTAATAATTTTTTCATATCTGTTGAGCTCAGGTGAGCAGAGTGGCTCAGCGGTAGCATGCTGAACTCAGAGCCCAGAGGTCAATGGATCTGAATATTTGGAAGTTCCAATGTGCCACACCCTTCCTTTTGTTCTGCTTCCAGTAAGTCGATGAAATAAAAATTTCGTATTGATCCATGGCCAAGTTTACACACAGGTGAGCTGACACATGTGTGAAGGTCTGAATGGTTTTCTCATGTTCTCCGTCAGTCCATTATGATCTGAATCATAAAAGCTGTTCTCTGAGATGGAATCAACCGGTGAAGTTGAAACACATCAGTTACTGGTGTGTTTCATGCGCAGGACGTCCTCTGGTAATTCCCCAGGCTGTTTCAGACAGCCGTGTCTTCCCGGTGAAGTGAAAAGTTATGAATGACAACAGGATCATCATGTAGGAGGCAGCATCACTACACAGATGCAGTTCACCATTACTAGGACAGATATCATTGACTGTGAAAAACCACAGAAGAGTCCCTGTGGACTTGATGTGCCCGACGGCTTCTTTGTACACAGTAATGACGCCATGAGTTTATGACATCAATCTCACTGTCTCTGGGATAGAGCTTCAAATCCTCCCACTTCCTCCAGACCAAAGGGGTAGCCATGGGCACCCGTATGGGCCTCAGCTATTCCTGTCTCTTTGTCGGCTACGTCCACTTTCTGTAATTACACCAGCACCACTTTCCACCTCTTCCTCCGCTACGTTGATGATTGCATCGGTGCCACCTCGTGCTCCCGCGAGGAGGTTGAGCAGTTCATTAACTTCACCAACACATTCCACCCTTACCTTAAATTCACCTGGACCATCTCTGACACCTCCCTCCCGTTCCTGGGCCTCTCCATCTCCATTAATGACGACCTACTTGACTCTGACATTTTTTAAAAACCCACCAACTCCCACAGCTACCTGGATTACACCTCTTCCCACCCTACCTCCTGCAAAAATGGCATCCCGTATTCCCAATTCCTCCACCTCCGCCGTATCTGCTCCCAGAAGGACCAGTTCCACCATAGAATACACCAGATGGCCTCCTTCTTTAGAGACCGCAATTTCCCATCCCACATGGTTGAAGATGCCCTCCAACACATCTTGTCCACATCCCGCCCCTCTGCCCTCAAACCCCATCCCTCCAACCGTAACAAAGACAGAACCTCCCTGGTGCTCACCTTCCACCCCACCAACCTTCGCATAAACCACATCATCTGCTGACATTTCCGCCACCTCCAAACGGACCCTACCACCAGAGATATATTTCCCTCCCCACCCCTTTTCACTTTCTGCAAAGACCGGTCCCTCTGTGATTACCTGGTCAGGTCTACACCACCAAACAACCCACCGTCCCAGCCTGGCACCTTCCCCCGCCACCGCAGGAATTGCAAAACCTGCTCCCACACCTCCTCCATCACGTTCATCCAAGGCCCCAAAGGAGCCTTCCACATCCATCAAAGTTTCACCTGCGCATCCACCAATATCATTTATTGTATCTGTTGCTCCCAATGCAGTCTCCTCTACATTGGGTAGACTGGACACCTCCTCGCAGAGCGCTTTAGGGAACATCTCCGGGATACCCGTACCAATCAACCCCACCGCCCCGTGGCTCAACATTTCAACTCCCCCTCCCACGCTGCTGAGGACTTGCAGGTCCTGGGCCTCCTCCACTGCCACTCCCTCACCACCCGATACCTGGAGGAAGA
>NC_057754.1:10405906-10407011 GCF_004010195.1 Chiloscyllium plagiosum
TTCACCTATTGTACTCTTTGCTACCTTCTCCCCACCCCCACCCCCCTCTCATTTATCTCTCCACCCTGGAGGCTCCCTGCCTCCCTTCCTGATTAAGGGTTTTTGCCCGGAATGTCGATTTTGCTGCTCCTCGGATGCTGCCTGACCTGCTGTGCTTTTCCAGCACCACTCTAATCTGAACTCTGGATTCCAGCTTCTGCAGCCCTCACTTTTGCATCTGGGATAGAGCAGACGAATGATAATAAAGGCTCATCTTTAACCCTCCCTTCCGCGTTGGACTGTCTGCAGCCCTGGGCCATGGGGATGACTCTCAGTGAATGAATGCTTCTCTTGGATTCTCTTTATCTGGGACAGTTGGTGTCAGACATTAACTCCTGCTCTGTCAGCAGCAAACAAATGGACACCCGTGTTGCAAAGGGGTTTCTGCAGGATAGCTGTGTGAAGACAACCCTGAACTTTTTTTTAATTTCAAAAATATACTTTATTCATATAATAATTTGATAGTCTGTACAGTTGGACATGCCATAACCACGTAAACATTTACATACAGAGATCAGAATTTATCATTTGTATACACAGGTCTGTATGTTTATCAATCATATGCCCATATAATTAGCTGAGGCGTCAGCAGAGCCCAATGACTGCATGGACCCCCTGTTCTTCGTTAGGCAGGCAGACATTACATGATGGTCTTTCCCCACCGCGCCTTGGCGGCAGCTGCCCCAAGCTTCAGCGCGTCCCTCAACATGTAGTCCTGGACCATGGAATGTGCCAGTCTGCAACACTCAGTCGGAATCAACTCCTTCAGTTGGAAGATCAACAGGTTTCGGACCGCCCAGAGAGCGTCCTTACCGAGTTGATGATCCTCCAGGCACAGTTGATGTTCGTCTCAGTGTACATCCCGGGGAACAGGCCGTAGACCACGGAGTCCCGCGTCACGGCGCTGCTCGGGACGAACCTCGACAAACACCACTGCATTCCTCTCCAGACTTCCTCTGCATAGGCACATTCCAGAAGGAGGTGTGTGACAGTCTCGTCCCCCCCGCAGCCGCTTCGAGGGCAGCGTGCGGTGCGACTGAGAGTCTGGGCGTGCATAAAGGATCTC
>NC_057754.1:10407363-10408875 GCF_004010195.1 Chiloscyllium plagiosum
CAGCAGCACAGCTTCTGGGAATAGGCCAGACCTGTGCCACGTATAATAGCAATGACAGTGCCTCACACCTGATGACCAGGTTTTTTCCCACAATGGAGAGCGACCGTAGCTTCCATCCTGATGGACTCAGCAAATGGCTATATGCAGCACACAAACAAGGCAGGATAATGCCTCCTTTGTCCACCTTTTTTTCTATTTCAAAAATATACTTTATTCATAAAATACTTTGATGGTCTGTACAGTTGGACATGCCATACATATGTAAACATTCCATTTGTTTGCATACCGAAACAGAGTAATCATTCCTATTTACAGGTCTGTACGATTACATTTTTAGGTGAGGCGTCAGCAGAGCCCAAATGCTGAGTGGGCCCACTGTTCTTCTTTAGGCAGGCAGATGTTACACAGTGGTCTTTCCCCACCGCGCCTTGGTGGCAGCTGCCCAAGCTTCAGCGTGTCCCTCAACACGTAGTCCTGGACCTTAGAATATGCCAGTCTGCAACACTCAGTTGGGGTCAACTCTTTCAGCTGGAAGGTCAACAGGTTTCGGACCGCCCAGAGAGCGTCCTTCACCAAGTTGATGATCCTCCAGGCACAGTTGATGTTCGTCTCGGTGTGCGTCCCGGGGAAAAGACCGTAGAGCACGGAGTCCCGCGTCACGGTGCGGCTCGGGATGAACCTCGACAAACACCACTGCATTCCTCTCCAGACTTCTTCTGCGTAGGCACATTCCAGAAGGAGGTGTGTGACAGTCTCGTCTCCCCCGCAGCTGCTTCGAGGGCAGTGTGCGGTACGGCTGAGAATCCGTGCGTGCATAAAGGATCTCACAGGCAGAGCCCTTCTCACCACCAGCCAAGCCATGTCTTGGACCAGCCAAGCCATGTCTTGGTGCTTGTTGGAAAGTTCTGGCAATGAGGCATTCTGCCAAATGGGTTTGACAGTCTGCTCAGGGAACCGCTCGATAGGATCCGCCCCCTCCTTTTCCCGAAGGGTCTCAAGGACACTACGTGCTGACCACTTCCTGATGGACTTGTGGTCAAAGGTGTTTTTCTTCATAAACTTTCCATGAAGGACAGGTGATACGGAATGGTCCAACTACTCGGAGCTTTCCGCGGCAGCGAGAGTGTTCTGCGGCGGCGAGGCCAGGCCCATCCTTCGCAACTCTGGGGACAGGTAGAACCTCAGTACGTAGTGACACTTGGTGTTTGCGTACCGGGGATCCACGCACAGCTTGATGCAGCCACACACAAAGGTGGCCATCAGGGTGAGGGTGGCATTGGGTGTATTTTTTCCCCCGTTGCCCAGATCTTTATACATTGAGTCCCTTCGGACCTGGCCCAGGTCCTGGGAATAGGCCAGACCTGTGCCACGTATAACAGCAATGACAGTGCCTCACACCTGATGACCAGGTTTGTTCCCGCGATGGAGAGCGACCGTAGCATTCCATCTGCCCAGTTTCTGCCTCACTTTGCTAATACGCTCCTCCCAAGACTTGGCGCACACCCCAGCCCC